>NW_007729379.1:36289-45793 GCF_000696425.1 Galeopterus variegatus | reverse complement strand
ATCACATCAAAATTTTGAGGATAGGTAAAGCAGGGCTGAGAGGGAAATTTATAGCACCAAATTTATAGCACTTAGATTAGATAAAAGAAAATGCTTCAAGTCAATAATCCGAGCTCCCACCTCAAGAACCTAGAAAAAGAAGCAGGCATAAGAAAGGAAACAATAGAGAAAAAAAAAACCAATGGAATTTTAAACAGAAAAACAAGGGAAAAATCAATGAAACAGAGCTTTTTAAAAAAAATCAGTAAAATAAAAAAACCTCTAGAAAGACTGACACAGAGGAAAAGAGAGGTGATCCCTTATGAATATACATGCAAAAATCTTCAACTATTAGCAGATAAAATTCAGCAATATATAAAACAAATTATACACTATGACCAGCTAGGTTTAAGACTAAGTTAATATTTAATAATCAATTAATATAATCTATGAAGAAAAAGAATTTTTAAAAAAAATCAACATCCATTCATGATTAAGAAAAAAAACAACTCTAGGAAAAATAGGAATTGAGGAGAACTTCCTCAACTTGATAAACATGATTTACCAAAAAAACCCACAGCTAAAAGTATCTATATATATATATCAATATAAAATTATTTTTAAGGATAAAAGACTGAATCCTTGCTCTGTAAGATCAGGAACAAGGCAAGGATATTTGCTTTCACCACTCATACTCAGCAGGGTGCTGGAAGTACTAGCCAGTGCAATACAGCAAGAGAAAGAAATAAAGGCATACAGACTAGAAAGAAAGGGGTAAAACTCTTCTACATGTAGATGACACCTTATCCAAATTGAAAATCTCTAGGAATATGAAAAAAAAAAATCTAGAACTAAAAAAGTTTGTTCAGCAAGGTCATAAAATACAGGTAAACATGGAAAAGTCAATTGCATTTCTATATACTAACAACAAAAAATGTAAACAGAAATTTTAAAATATCATTTTATTTACGATCACTTAAGAAGATTAAATGATTCAGTGCAATTCTATCAAAACACATACAGGACTTCAATGCTGAAAACCACAAAATGCTAATAAAAAAGGTCAAAGATCTACTTAAATCCACCCAACTTTCTTTTGACAAAGGTGCAAAAGCAATTCAATGGAGAGAGGAAAGATTTTCCAAAACACAGTGCTGGAACAATTGGACATCCCTTGGACAAGCGATTGGACAGACAAAAAGTACTTTGACCTAAACCTTACACTTTATATAGAAATTAACTCAAAAGTCATCACAGACTTAAATGTAAAACATAAAATTATAAAATGTTTAGGAAAAAAAACAGAGTAGATCTTTGGGAAATAGGGCTAGAGTTTTTAAACTTGAAACCAAAAGCTTGATCCACAAAAGAAAAAAAAAGAATAAATTAGACTTTATCAATATTAAAACGTTTTGCTTTGCATCAGACCCTCTTAATAGGATGAAACAAGCTACAGACTAAGAGGAAATATTTGCAAACCACATACAGTATTATGCAAAAAGACTAGTATCTAACATAAGTAAAGAACTCTCAAAACTCAACAGCAAAAATACTTAAGGAGTTTAATTATAAAATTGGCAAAAGACATGAACAGATATTTCACCATAGTGGATATACGGATATCAATTAAGCACATGAAAATTAATAATTATCATTAGTCATCAGGGAAGTGCAAATTAAAATCACAATGAAATATGACATACCTATCAGAATAAACAAAATTCAAAAAATAATGACAACACTAAATGCTGGTGAAGATGTGGAGAAACTGGATCACTCATATGTTTCTGATAGGAATGCCAATTGGTAAAGTTATTCTGGAAAACAGTTTCACAGCTTCTTTAAAAAATAAAGACACAACCGCCCTATGACAGCAATTGCACTTCTGGGCACTTATCCCAGAGACATGAAGACTTATTTTCACACAGACCTGTATACAAATGTTCACATCAGCATTATTTGTAATAGCCCCAAACTGGAAACAACCCACATGTCCTTCAATGGGGGGAATGGTTAAGCAAACCGTGTGTAATATTACTTAGCAATTACAAGGAATGAATTTTAAATACATGCAACAACTTAGGTAAATCTTCAGAGAATTATGCTGAGTGTAAAAATGTAAATTAAATATTATATGATTCTATGTATATAACATTATTGAAATGACAAAATTATAGAAATGGAGAATAGATTGTGAAATGAAGAGCAGTGATTTCGAATCGTTAACCAAAAAAGCAAAACTTGCATAGGTAGTTTACTGGGGGAGGGAAAACAGTAAGAAAATCACCAGGACATACTGGACAGATTAAAAGGGTCTGAATCTGGGAGCAGAAACAAGGGAGCTTTCTATACCCATTCTAATCCTGATTTTGCCATGTGACAGAAAAAGAAATGTATCTCTTTAAAAACAAATTGAATCAGTGACACCAACATAAGTTCTCTATAAATCAGAAAAAATATTAATGCCATTTTTCTTCTCTTGGCATTGATGGAATGCTTGATCATGAAAATATTTAAAGTACTCTATGACCTTATCAATAAAAAGTATCCTTGGTCAATGAATGATTGTGTGAACAATTTTTTTTTTAATACTTTCCATATTGTTTCTAAGCAACTGTCAGGCATTGTTCTAACAAGAATTGAATCTAACAGACTCTAACAAGAATTGAATCTAACAGACATACTTATGAAATATAAATTTGGAAGGGGGCAAAACTATTCATTATAAATAAGCAGCAGTGGAAATCTACACTGTAATCAGTCCTTAGAAGCTCCAGTAGTGTTGACAGGTATCACTAAACATCATTGTAGGCTCATGCCAACCACTTTAAGTCATATCCTTAAAATCTTTGAAATGTATAGTATAATTCACAGTGCTCAGATCTTTGAAATCCATTTGACTCAGAGAATCTCCATAAATAGTTATCTGAAGTTGTTTGAAAAACACATCAAGCTTTAATCCAGTGCTTATAATTACTGCCTAACCAATCTACAGTTTAAAAAATGTTTGCTTTCCTTTAGATGTATTCATGTGTAATAAACATAGGTAGATCTTTAGAACTGAAATACCTTTAATTAGAATATAAAATTGTGCTGGTCTTTAAAAAAGTTAAAAAGAATACTTTCTAAATATACATCATTACAAGATGTGCAGGAATCTTCTTTTAGAAATATCTTTTATTCTTAGAAATGAATAATCTTTTACAATAAGAAGGTGCAGAGGTTAGTATTAACAAATAATTCTAAAAATACATCTAAAATTTATCTCTGATCTCTACCCATTTCTGTATTCCCTTTCTCTCAAGGCAACAGCATTTCATACAACCCTTAATATGCCAGGTTTTAAAGTCAAAGAATAAATTTGTGTGTATATCATGGACATATAGTGTAATTTAGAAATTGAATACTTTTCAGGTCTAAAAAATATGCCCCAAAGAACTGAATTGCCTATTTTTATTCACCAGCAGGATGTGTCATTGCTCACAAGAACACCTTCAACAGAAGTCAGTAACTCAAACTGAATTTGAGATGACAACTGTGCTATTTATTTGTTTCCACTACTAACATAACTATATGAAAACCTTTTCAGAAAGGACCAATTTAGTATCATACAAAAAGGCTGGTAAATAGTCTTTGAGTATGTCTGTATACGCCGCTATCCAAATCAAGCTACTACTTGCTTAATTGGAAATAATGGTCTTTCATTATTGTGTTTGGAATGGTAAATTATACTAAAGTCCCACATATTTGCACTGGGTTTGAATTAGAAGGCATAACTTTCTTATTTCAACAGAAACTTTAAAAAATTATGCTCACAGTATTTGGACACCCATGTAACTGTTACAACAAAACAAAACAAAAATAAAAACAAAATCTTTTATTTACTGAAGACTACTAAGAATTTTTATTTAGTTCTGAGATTCACAATTGACCAGGAAATTTGAGAATTTTAAGCCAGTTTAGAAAATAGTTATAAGAATGATTAAAAGATTGAAAAATGGGATCTAATAATAAGAATAAGGGAAACATTTAGACAAAAGGAGATAAGGACTTAATGAACTTCAAATTACCCGAGATAATTGAACTGCTGTCTTCTATTGCTTCTACCCAAGTCGATTCCCTCACTGTGGCTAGGAATACAAGCATTAAACTGTTTTCATTCTCTGCATTTTCATAAAAGAAAGCAATGAGGTCATTTAAAAATGACAGGACCAGGCCGGCCCGGTGGCGCACTGCTACAGTGCACCGCTTGGGAGCGCAGCGGTGCTCCCGCCGAGGGTTCGGATCCCACATACAGACCGGTTCCCGCTCACTGGCTGAGTGAGGTGCGGGCGCAGCACCGAGGGTTGCGATCCCATTGCCGGTCCCGGTCCAATACGGGTGCAACACTGAGGGTTGCAATCCGTTGCCGGACACGAAAAAAAAAGACAAAAAGGAAAAAAAAAAAAGAAAAAAGAAAAATGACAGGACCTTTTAAAGACAAAGAATCTGTTAAGTAATATGGAAAAATATAAATGTTCTTGTGACTGTCATTTACTATCCAAAATTTTTCTTCTAAAGGGTTGTCTCGATGGAGTATTGGACTTTAATCCTCTCTTCAAGAACCCCTATAGAGACAAGTGCCAGACAATTGTCATAATTCATGGAATATTTGAAACTTCTTTGTTTTCTTACTTAATTAACATACAACAGACAGATCATTATTGTATCTTGAATATCTGTTCAAATGAGAACTCAATGTACCACAGTAATATTTGTAATTTCCATTGCTGGCCACAGCTCTGATATTTGCTCCTATTCCCATAGACTGTACTTTTCATCTTTTTAAAATAGAAATTCTGTGTTGCTATCTATGGTTTATAGTTTTTAACCCTATCTTCTGATTTCTGAAGACACCTTGATATAGTGTCTTACCTGAAGTGTTCATACAAGTAAGACATAATAAGTAAGCATTTGATAACTAAATCATGTTGCACATTTACATAAATATAAAAATGTCTCTCCTACCTAAATCCTGACATCAAATATCACCTTATGAGCTACCTTGTATTTATTCTCTAATTGACAATAATTTTCTAAAATTTTACAACATGTATGAATATTAAATTTATTACCACCCCTTTCCTTTCACAAATTGATATTTAGCATCTCTTATATTTGAAAACTTAGTTTACCCAGAACTCCAGAGAATGGGGTTTGGGCCAAAGCTTAACTACAAGTCTAAAGGCCACATTTTAGAAAACATACACAAACACAAACAAATTCCAAATTGCTTGCCAAATTTCACTGCTGTTAGCTTCCCACAATATTCTAAAAAATATCAGACAAACGGGCGTCAGTATGATTAATTCTGATGATTGCTTAATTTTTTTTCCTATGCACAGTGACCTCTGGAATCTCCAAGTTCAGCTGAGTATGCATAGAGTCTCTTCAGTTAATTGAAGTGTTTGTAAATAAATGGTATCTTTTCTCCACTAACATGTCTCCAACTTGACCTACAAGAATGGATTGTATGGGTAATCTCAGATGACTAATTTGTCTTTATTTTTAACCCACTTCAAGAAAGTAAAAATTTCAGAGAAACAAATATTTTTTAAAATTATATATTCAGGTATTATTGCAGGGAAAAAAATGAATTTTTGCTGAATTTAAGCCAAGCTCTCCTATGAGTTTCTATTTTTTGTCATGAAGCCCATAAGTTCAATAAATAATGACAAAAATAACATTTAAATTTTGACTTAGAGATTAAGAGATAGTTTCGTGTGTGCTATCTCATTTTACTTTTACAAAAATCCTGTAGCGTAGGTATTATTGTTCTCATATTACATATGGGGAAACTGAAACTCAGGGAGGTAAAGTAAATTGTCCAGGTCTCACAGGCAAGAAATACTTAGCTAGATTTTCATCTGTAGGTCCTGGCCTTTGGCCAGCATGACTGAGAATGTGCACGTAAATAAACGTGATATGAATCACACACAAAGAAAGATGTTGAGACCACTTTTAAATGTGACAAGGAACCCCAAAAGCACAGGCAAGAAAAGCAAAAATCGGCAAATGGGACTGCATCAAGCTAAAAAGCTTCTTCACAGCTAAGGAAACAATCAACAGAGTGACGAGATAACCTACAGAACAGGGGAAAATATGTGTAAACCATACATTTGATAAGGGGTTAATATCCAAGATATACAAGACACTCAAGCAAATCCATTGTAAGAAAACAAATAACCCAATTTAAAAAATGGGCAAAAGGCCTAAGTAGACATTTATTAAAAGAAGACATACAAAAGGCCAACAGGTATATGAAAAGGTCCTCAACATCACTAATCATCAGGGAAATGCAAATTAAAGCCAACAATGACATATGGCCTCATACCTGTAAAAATAGCTTTTATCAAAATAAATAAATAAATAAATAAGGTAAACGTTGGTGAGGATATGGAAATCCTTGCACACTGTTGGTGGGAATATTAGTACAGTCATTACTGAAGACAATATGGCACTTCCTCAAAAAATTAAAAATAGAACTACCATATTATCCAGCAATCTCACTTCTAAGGTGTATATCTGAAGCAATGAAGTCAGTATGTTGAAGAGATAAGTGTACTCCCATGTATACTGCAACATTTTCACAATAGCCAAGATACGGAAACAGCATAAGTTTCCGTCAATAGATGAATAGATAAAGAAACTGTAGGATATATATACAATGGAATACTATTCAGCCTCAAAAAAGAAGAAAATCTTGTCATTTGTGACAACATGGATGAACCTGGAGGACAACACACTTAGTGAAATCTCAGGCACAGAAAGACAATACTGCATTATCTCACTTACATGTGGAATCTAAAAAAAATCATATTCATAGAAGCAGAGAGTAGAATGAACAGTGGTTACCAATGGCTGGGGGTGAGAGAATGGGATGTGGAATAAGAAGATGTTAAAATGTTCAAAATTTTGTACAGTTAGGAGGAATAAGTTCTCAAGATCTATTGTGCAGAACGGTGACTATAATTAACAATAATTTACAGTCTAATTAAAAATTGCTAAAAGAGTAAATTTTAAGTGTTCTCATAAAATGGTAAGTATGTGAAGTGATGGATATGTTACTTAGCTTGATTTGGGCCAAAGCTTAACTACAAGTCTAAAGGCCACATTTTAGAAAACATACACACACACAAATTCCAAATTGCTTGCCAAATTTCACTGCTGTAATACACTATGTGTATATCAGTGCACTATGTATACATATACCCAAACACCACATTGTACAGCATACATATATACAATTTGTAATTTGTCAGTAAAATAATTAATTAATTAATTTGAAAAAATGTCACAAGGAGATTTCTCCAAATTCCAATTTACTTAAAGACCACTTCTCTGGTTAATGATATTATGATGGCCTAAGGCTGTGTTTGTGCATTTCAGACCAAACTGATATTGTACTTATGTAATTAATCAGAGAGCTCCATGTATAAACTATATCAGCTGTCAGAAAAATATCCCTGTGATCTATTATTTCTTTAGAAGTGAGATAATACCTGCATAACTAATTAGAGAGTTTCATCTACAAATTATACTAGTTAGTGAAAAGTAATTTTTTATCCATCATCTCTGGAAAAAAAAAAGGAAATATGCATTTGATTTATGCAATTTTTACTATTTTAAAATACTTTTTTAATTTCTTTCATAATTTAAAACTTATTTAGAGTGTAGTTTTACCTATCACATAATGATATTAATTCCTTACTAAAATGTATGTTCAATTTTGTATTGGTTAAATAACATTACTTGCTATAATAAACTCCAAAATTTTAATGGATACAACAGAAGATTTTTTCTTGATTATATAGCAGTCTGACCTGTGTATTCCTGGCAGGCTGCTTTTCTTCATAGGGTGATTCAAAGACCTAGATGACTTCCATCTTATGGCTCTTCCATCTCTTGGGGCCTCATTTTCCTCTAGTTTGACAGAAGGGGAATAAAGCTCAGAGAAAACATACCTTTGACCATGCTTCTGCTCATGGTTCCAATAAAAAGGGAGCTGTAATTCCTGACTCAGCAGCTCTTCCCAAACAAACCTCTGGCATCTCCCTAACTATGAAAAGATAGAATCTTTGTTCCATTACATACAATTATTTGTTTTTATCTTATTTTATGTTGTATAGCTATACCCCAGAAGCTAGGTAGATACGATTCACTTGGAATGTGAATGTTATCTGAATTTCATAGTTTATCCTGTGTGCAAAAATGATAAAATCACTTGTTCCCTCAGAATTAATTTCATTTATGTAAAATGGGATTTTAGAGATGAACATTTATCAAACCATCCCTGAACTGTGATGAAAGAATTTTATAAAACAGAAATAAGCTATGTAATGATATGATTCTGGATATTTGTTCATTTCAAAGTGTTTTATATCTAATATATACTTTTTTACTTTCTGCATGGCTTTGCAGTGGAGAAAAGGACTAGACCCAGAGTCACTTTTTCTATCTGTGAACTTGAAACAATAAAATAGTGTTCTTCCTTTAAGTAGGGATAATAAAACATAAAACAAGGAGCTTGAAATGACATTAAATATCACATAGTAATATGTATCAATCCATTAATATGAAAATGTATATAAATGTTTTTTATACTTTAAAGTTCATACACATTTTAAGTTATTATTTTCATTATTATAGCTGTTATTGTAGAAGATCCTAGAATCCAGGACATGTTTTGTAACATAAATTGGAAACTCAATCTCTAAGATGGTTGACTAACACTAGGAACTTGAATTATTTACATTTTGATAAACTTCAGACTTTATGCAAAAACTTCCTAGCTGTAACATCCTACTGAGGAAGATCCCTCTCAGGATAATTTTACTGCAGACATCTTCTGTGGAGTGGATATATGTTGTCAAATGTAAAATTTATATAAACAGAGAAGAGCAGGAAAAAATGCAAATGTTGTGCAGGAGTTCCAACTATCCTGTGTATTGATGAAGTAGCATGCATGATAGGAAAAGAAAAGGGCAACAGGAGGTAAATTTGCAGTTTTGCTACCAAATCTAGATCACATGTTTATATGTGTGTGTATATTTGTGTGCATGCATTTATTTAACTTAAAAATATTTCTTGGACTTTCAATCCATAACATGCTATTTTTCATTTTGAAATCAGTTTTATGATCTTGACTTTCAGCATTTTAGCAAATGCTTTTACTACAATCTCTCCCATACTCAAATAGTTTTTAGTACTCAGATAGCTTATTGTGTAGGCGATAAGTACCAGGAAAAGAAAAACTCTCAATAGAGCTGTTAGTTTGTCCACCTGGCACAGACTCAGAGAAAGAACCAATAGGTTTATTTGAATGAGTGGTTTATATTATGGAGTCTCAGACCACCCACAAAAACATTTGTCTGACAGCTAAACCACATGATTTGCATGTATGTGTGAGCTCTCATAGAGGCACACTTAATATCATATACAACATGTAATTGGAGAGAGGTACAGTGTTTTCTTGGCTTTTTTTTT
>NW_007729379.1:34087-35396 GCF_000696425.1 Galeopterus variegatus | reverse complement strand
TATATATATATATCATTCTACAACATATAAGGATGAGGATTTCTAGATTACGTTTTTGACAAAACTAAAATTTCCTTGTTGAATTTCCTTTTTCTAACCAGAAGAAACTGGGATATAATGGGAAAAGTCATGAACTTGGATTCAGAAGTCATAAATGTTCCATCTCTGTCATTTACTTTCCATGCCCTTAGGTTACTTAGCCTAAGTTGAATCATACATATAATATTCTTTCCTCATGGAGTTGCTGTAAAAATAAAATACGATAATGTTTGTGATGTTTAGTTTCTAGTACGCATTATATAGTATTGTGGCATATCCCAACTTGAGTCTAAGATTACATTAGACTGTTCTGGAAATGTTCAGAAAATTGGCAAGGTGGACCCTCCAGAAGCCTATTTGCAATGGGACTGGGCAACCCTCAGGAGAAGAGTTTTTCTGATGGAAAATGCAGCCTGGAGTGATGAGCTTAACAGAAAGCCTTGGTTACTAGTAGTAAGAGGAGATCTGAGTAAATATGACATCTCTTCCTTGGATTTATCTATTGTTCTAGCCCCTGTTGTTCTGTCCTACCTGAGACACCTGGAAAGCAAAGAAAAAGTCAAAAGAGCACCTTTACTAACATCTTAGCCAAGACATTGGAAAAGGAGCAGGACTTCTTTGATGGCCCTCAAGGAAGTCCTTCCCATTTGAAGCAGTAACCTGAGCAGCTTTTGTATGAACACCAAGGCATCCAATACCCCAGTTGCCATGGGGGCTGGAGGGGTCTGGTGGATGCCAAGGCACTCAGCAGATGCTGGCCCAGGACTGGGAAGCAGACTTGGTCATTGCATGTGTCGGGCAATCTGGGGGAGGGAAGTTTCCAGGAAAGCCAGAGGGCTGCAGAGATCTTATATCATCAAGAAAGGGCAAGGCCAAGTAGGACATTACCATTTCTGTGATCGCATCTGCCACTGTGTGCTGGTAATGTGGGAGGGGGGACAAAATGCAAAAACATATTTTTATGTCATATGATTAGCCAATTTTAATTTTTTTAATAACATGTTTTGTTCTCACAGAGACAAAAGACTTCTGTGAAATAGGATGTGAAAATGTTCAAACGATATTGCCACATAGTGTTCTTTTTTTCTCAAAAACAAAAAAGGATGTGAAAACCTTGCCAAAACACATGTGGGACGTATCATGAGGATTTTTTAAGAGCATAAATACCTATTCATTTCATTCACCAAATAACTAAATATGATACTAGGACTGAGGGGCTAAATAATTATGGTTTTGATAAAAAACAGTTGAATGGACACACACACACACA
>NW_007729379.1:30384-33641 GCF_000696425.1 Galeopterus variegatus | reverse complement strand
ACACACACACACACAAATTGTCCAAGAACTTTTGAAGCAAATTTGAAAAATAGGTTTTCAAATGTATGTTTTCTGGTTTTATTTTTCTCTTTTTAGGCAGTGTGGTCTAAAGGAAAAATCACAAGCCTTTGGAGTCTGACAATTCCTGATTCTTAGCAAACTGTTAAATCTCACCTGTATAATATTGCAGGACAAAATGAGATAATCTGCATGTGGCACCTAGCACAGTGACTCTCACGTCTGGGTGGGGGGCTGCCTCTGGACTCCCCCCGGCTCCCTGTACTTCTATATAGCATGGAGCACATGGAGCAGCAGCCCCTGATCCCTCGTTTGTGCATAGCCTTGGAGTTCCTTGGGCAGAGACCTGTCAAAAGACAAATCAGTTTAAAGATCTTATTGGCTTTTATTTGCAATTCTAGAATTGGGCAACACCTCACTCATAAAATGGAACGGGTATTCCTATGAGCTGGCAAAGGAGGTTGGCTTTATAGGCCAAAAAGGGCCTATGTTAATGTTAATCTGCACTCACATTAACAGAGAATGTTAATTGTTTTCTACCTTCCCATTCCCAGCCCCTGTTTCTTCCAAACATATCTATTCCAGGTATCTGCAGGCAGGAGGACAAAATGGTTAAGAAACCATTGCATGCATATCTATCCTGTTTCTAGCAAGTTCTGTTACATTATTTGGACCTTACTTTTCTCACCTATAAAACGGGGTTTGTAGCACTTTGTACATAGATTCTTATGGGAGTTAAATGAGTTAGGCCATGTGAAGTGCTTAGAAGAGTGAGTGTTTGTCCTTAAGCCACTAGCATGTAAGCTCTATGAGAACTTTTTTGTCATCCTGTATCCCCAGGACACAGAACAGTCCTTGAAACAAGTAGGTACAAAATAAATATTTGTCACACATGAATACATGCAGTAACATGATTGCTTCCCTTTGCCTGACCCAAATTATCATAGACTTTGAGATCTGTGTGGTGCATGTAGGCCAGGGGTTGAGAGACTGCATCCTAAATGGAAATGAGGAAGCCTCCCTGTGACTTCCTGTGACCTGAACTGTATTTTCTATGACCCATTATCACATCCCTTCATAGCAAGTCTACCCGCACCATCTTGTGCAGGGTGCAGGACTGGGTTGGACACTTGAGCACTTATCTATGTACCTCTCTGCTGCCTTCTGTCCAACCTGACCAACGCTGAAGGCTGCTAAAGTACTTTGTGTCAGGATGGCACTCAATAAAGGATGTAAGAAACGAAAATGCACTTTCCACAGTGCCCTGTGAATAAATATTTTTATTATAAGTTCTCTTTTACAGACAAACTTTCAATACTTTCTAGTACCTTAACAGTAATTTTGTAAATTCCAGAGTTAGATTTAGTGCTACTGCAGTGTGAAATATATCTTGCTCATTCTCTTTGGTGATCTCTAGCATGCTAGCAGATAGCGCTTACTGTATACAACAGTAGGTTGTGCACTAGGCAATCTAGGCTCAGTGTAATTAAACTGCTTTAAAAGCAAAATGTAATCAACATGGTATTATTATGTGGGACCTAACTTTGTCCCATGAGAAACTCTGTGAGACTCTGTGTGTCCTGTTTCTATTATTTTTCCCATATGCTTTTAAGTGCAGTTCTTTAGCACTTAATCTCAAGCAAACTAAACTATATTAAAGTAGTCCTCAGACATCCTCAACATGCTGTGCTTTGAGAAGGCTAACATGACGAGGGTGGAATAGGGAGGTCATGTGATGTTTTGACTAAGGCAAACCAAAGGAAACCCATCCTGTTCAGCCTCAGTGTCTGCTTTGTTTTCTACTCTTCCTTTGTGATGAGCCAGCAAAAAGTGTATTATAAGAATCACTGGAAGTGTCAGGCACTGCTGAATGAAAACAGCTAGGTCAGCAGCCAGGAGGATGCACGTGCCCGACATTCTGCAGAGACTTGGAGTTTCCCGTTTGACACTCCATCCCACCTCTCCCCAAGCCAAACACGGGAAGACAATTACTTGGGAAAATGACTCCCTATTTGACAATATCTATTTTTAGAAAATTGAATTACCTGATTTCATTGCTTTGATCTCTTCCACACTACAAAATACCTAATGAGGACTTCTCAAAACAATCATTTTCTCCCTGAAGCTGACTGAATAAAGGAGATTTTATACTTCCTCATCTCAGCAAAGAGGTGTAGTATGTTTCAAGCATGAATCACACCTTCTCTATCCCTGTAATAAATTTGTCCAACAGTTAAAAGATGCTTAAGAAGAGCAAATTCAGCAAACCATCTTATTTGTGGTTGTGTGTGTGTGTTTGCTTGTGGTTGTGTGTGTGTGTTGTTTGCTTGCAATCTCAGAATTGAACTTAACCTTTCATTTAATTTGTTAGAAAACACAAACTTCAGCTTGTAAATACTTAAGGATACATGAACAGAAGCATTTCTTCCCAAAACAGAGAGTCTTAGGGTCTATCTTCTAACTCTATTTTGTCAGACATCACCAAGGGATCTACTGAGAGGTTCATTGCTGCAAACACACATGCATGTGCACACATGTGCACATAAAAACATACACACACACATGAGTCAGCTGAAAAACAACCCAGGAATAATGGGAGACGTGGACTTGATTGAGCCTATTCTAATAAATGTTTTCATCCTTTTTATTTAAAAGATCACAGGATGGTAAAAGTAACACTAAAGATAGGTCTTCCAAACTGTTTTCAAATCATCAGTTCAGTAGGTACAGCTCAGTAACGATACACTGACAACTCCACAGGTCAGCATTTCTTGTGAATCACTAAAGAAGAGATTCTTCACTGCTTTGGGTATCAGACCAGCACTAGGATTCTCGCCGAAGCATTCTCACCTGAAATGCAGAAATACATCACACAAAATTTGGAATCTGTGGTCCCTTGGTCGAACCACAGATTAAGAACACCTGAAAAAGTACCTAAAGAAGTCCTGTCCCTAGGGGAGGTCTTATAAACAGCCACTATCTAGACTAATAGTCTCCAATGTATTGACATGGGAGCCAGCTGTTTTTATGTTTGTAAGGTGGCATCAGTGAACATACTTAGCAGACTATATAAAAATATGTGGATGAAATCCACATGTGTACACATATACTAAGTAAATGTGTTGACAGCCATTGTTATTACAGTGTATGTTTTACATTCAATTGTGATGTTTTCTATCAATTTTTCACAGTTCAGAATCATATTTTCCTTGCAAATAATTGAAATGTATATATATATA
>NW_007729379.1:25795-29915 GCF_000696425.1 Galeopterus variegatus | reverse complement strand
GACGGGAGCGCCGCCGTGCTTCCCAAGCGGCGCACTTATCCAGTGCGCCACCGGGCCGGCCTGAAATGTATATTTTTTAAAAATACCAAGTTCACTTCTTATTGACTGGAACACTTTATCTGCAAAACCATTGATCCACTGACTTACTGTGATGAATTCCCCTAATAGCATATAGCTCAGGAACTGATGCAAAATATTGGCCAATTTTTAAAAATTTGCAAGCAATAATGCTGAGACATTATTTATGTAGTATTCATTTTTTTAAAAATAGCCAAATAATTTTTACCTCAAAAGAGAACTGCAATCTATGAAAAGGATAAAATCTGGACAAAGGAAAATAGTTACACAAATGTATGGCCAAACATATCTAGTCCTATGTCACCTGACTAGTGGCTAGCACTAATGTACAATCTGAAACATGTGCAGGCCTCTACAGATGTGCTCAGGAGGCTCAAGTTTTACAGCCAAACAGATCACCTGGTGAGAAGAAGCAAGAGAGAGTGAGAGGAGGGTCTTTTAAACAATCAGCTCTCGTGGGGACTAGTAGAGCCAGAACTCACTCAGGTCCCCCACCCCCAGGGAGAGCATTAACCCATTCATGAGAGATTCGCCCCCATAATTCAAACTGCCACACTGGGGATCAAATTCCACATGAGTTCTGGGAGAACAATAAATCTAAACTCCATCGCTGGGCAAGTATTGCTTAGAGCAGACAGGGATTGAGAGAACTCATGGGCAAACACATCATGACATCATAATATGAAATATTTAATTAGAAAGTACTAGGCATTCATATATTTGGAATATCCTCAACTTAGTTTTTGTTTTCTTTTTCTTTTTTATATTTATTTATTTTTCTCAACTTAGTTTCTGTACAGAAGTTTTAGTGATCAGGTTTCCAGATATTCAACCAATGCCTAGAGACTTTCCATGATTACTAAGATGTTGGCTACATGGCTGGCTACACTACCTTGCCCAAAGGTGGACTCTCTAGTAGAGCAGATGCTTATAAAAAAAAATTCTAGTTCCAGTGCTAGGATCATGCATGGGGATGGCTCAGCTCACCCCTGTCTCTTTCCACAGCAGCCATCCTTTCCCCAGTTCCTAGGGAACTCTCTGGGACATTCAGTAGAGTGTTCACATGTGCTCAGACATGTCTCAGACAAGAGGCCAAGATAAAAAACTAAAAATGAATATTTTTATGGCTGTGAGAAGTGATGTGTTGAAACATAGTACTGGCTTAGATTTAGTTTGGTAATCTTCTGGCTTTTGGGCGGGGGGCAGTGGTTACATGGATGAAACGAAAAGAATGAGAGGTTTGTAAAATGTCTTCTAGAAAATACAATAACATAATTAAATATTTACTCAAATATGCAGGTAAATATTGAATTTGCATTTAAAATAGCTGGCCCTTATTTTTTTTAAAAAAAGGTTAATTTTAAATAATACAGCTTAATTGTGAAAATTTCAGTACTCTGGCAATGATTATGTACAAGAGTACTTCAAAAATTTCATGGAAAAACAGAATTGAAAAATAATATGAATCTTTCCATGAACTTTTTGAAATACCTGCATTTGGTATTTGATTTTATGTATGTTACCATACTATTGACATCTACAAATGAAGAAAGGTAGTTGCCACAAAAATGATAAAAGTGAATTTAGTCCATTTTACTAAAATTTAATACTTTTGATTCAACTCCCATATGGGCTAGGATGAAATTGATGAATGGCTATGAATATAATATGCCTTCTAAGATAATCGTGGGTTGTGTCAAACCAACCTCTTATAGAAATATTGAGTGTTCTCCCAGACAAGTGCAGCCTCTACGTGCACCTGGCCAGAATCTATGAGTAATAAGTATTGCACAGGAACACACACTCTAATATGTTATTTGGAAGACCTAAATATTAGTTATTTTTGATGCATGTAATTTCCAAACTATAGTTAGGCCTTCTCTGATGACTCTATTTACAAGTGCTTCAACACTCCTCCCCACACCTTGTCTGTTTTTTCCCATTGCACCTATAACCTTCTTACACACTATATAATTCACTAATTTATTCTGTTTATTTTTAGCAGTTAAAGCTGAAATTAGATAGGTGCTTTATCTCTGTTAGAAAGCTATAAAGACAACAAATTTAGCAAACAATATAATTAAGCAGCAGAAAAAAGTATCTCCAACATATAAAGTTGGCCAAATGTTTTTGCAACACAAAGACAATAACATTCATATTTTAGGTTATCAGTATTGTGATTTATGTGATATGTTCAATAAATAAATCAGATAGTAACAAATTTCTACATTCTACACTGTATCCTGAGGATTTCCTGCTTGAAATATAGAGTACTTTTATTCATTGACCTACACACTGAGGAAATAAAGAAGATGAAGGTGAATGGTCAAAATCTGCAGAAGGACAAGATTTGAGGACCCTCTGTGCAATAAAAAGGTGATGGGCACGCCTTCACAGACCTGTTGCTGATACCATCTCCTAGAACAGAGAGCTCCAGCCCACAGGCAAGTAAACAGCTTGTGTGTAGGCAAGTAAACATCTCTCTGTAGGAAGCTGTCAAACAGTCTCTCCAAAGACAGCAGCCCTCTTTTGTGGACATAATAACAATCACTAATTCCATTCAAGTTTTATTCAACATAATAAATGAAAGTTAGAAAAACAAGAGCATTCTACCTATGATATAGGATGAACTGCTCTATCAAATGAGATGTCACAGTCAAGAACCTGAGTTGGGAGAGAATGTAAGATCATATATCTCACAAAGAAAATTTATCACAGCAAAAATGAACAAATTATGAGAACTAAAGATCCACTTATCATTTGATTGAGAGCTCAAAGAAATCTGAAGGTGCATCATTATTGAATAGTTTAGGTAAACAGATTGAGTGCCTAGAATGTTGGTTCATCCTCAATGCCCTAAGGCATGAACTTCAGTGGTGGTGCCAAGATTAAGGTGTCAGAGTCATCATAATCTGAAAGCACATAGTGCATTCACACGTACACTATTGCCTATGCATTTCTGTAAATGTAATAGAATTATCTAGTTCCCTTTTGTTTTTAGTCATTCTATATAAGAAACCACCTAACTACATCCATTTCTTCAAGTACTTATTTACAAACAGAATAGGAGTAAATTTTATCTGAGCAAATATTGCTCTTGTTCCTATAGCAAAACATCTAAGGTTGTAGCATGTTTTCCAGTATATTAATTTCCAACTTTACAGAGAAACTCTCTATAACAAAGAAGAAAAAACAGAAAGAGGAAGTAATTAAAATCAGCTCTGTGTTCTGCATGGTATTTAGATGATATTTTACTTTTGTTCTAAAATATTTTAACTTTATTTTGTCTCTAGGTAACTTCATTTTGGTCTTGAATACAAAAGGGTCCACGTGTGTGGGGAGCCTACAGTCAAATAAGTTTACCATTACCTGATCAAATTGTATTCAGCCACCTAAAAAGAAATAGAATTGTCTGATGACAATCGGATAGATAGGAATTATATTTCTCAGACCACTATAGGGGATGTCTAGAGGGCCCCAAATTGTGGATTTATGCTAATATTTGAAATATAAGCATGTAATACCCTCAGAAAGTGTCACTCCTTTAAAGTGTTGTTGGCAACAGAAAATAAAATGGAGTTCATGGAAGGATTAGTATTATCTTTTAACTCTACTTTTCCACAAACTTTTTGAAGTACTCATGTGTGTACACACACACACACACACACACACACACTCACACACACAAACGTACTTCAAAAAGTTTGTGGAAAAAACAGAATTAAAAGATAATATAAATTTTTCCACGAACTTTTGAAGTACCCTCATACTATACACATGAAATAAACAAAAAGATAACATTGGTAGGGAGTTGTAGTATGATCTCTCAGTATAAAGTAGCCATCTGTGTGAAAGTATGATGACAGTCTTTAAAATTAAAATTGTAACAACAGAAAATACTATGATCTCTGTCACTGGACACATTCAAGAACAGGCTACGCAACCACTCAGCAGGTGTATAAGCAGATTCAAGTGCACTAATGGTTGGTTATCAAGAATAAATAGCCTTTAAAAGCTCTATCTTTTGAGAGACTATAATTTC
>NW_007729379.1:24584-25641 GCF_000696425.1 Galeopterus variegatus | reverse complement strand
TTTAACTCTACTTTTCCACAAACTTTTTGAAGTACTCATGTGTGTACACACACACACACACTCACACACACAAGGGTACTTCAAAAAGTTTGTGGAAAAAACAGAATTAAAAGATAATATAAATTTTCCCACGAACTTTTGAAGTACCCTCATACTATACACATGAAATAAACAAAAAGATAACATTGGTAGGGAGTTGTAGTATGATCTCTCAGTATAAAGTAGCCATCTGTGTGAAAGTATGATGACAGTCTTTAAAATTAAAATTGTAACAACAGAAAATACTATGATCTCTGTCGATACCATGATCTCTGTCACTGGACACATTCAAGAACAGGCTACGCAACCACTCAGCAGGTGTATAAGCAGATTCAAGTGCACTACTGGTTGGTTATCAAGAATAAATAGCCTTTAAAAGCTCTATCTTTTGAGAGACTATAATTTCATGACTATTCTAATTATTTATTAATAATCTCTAATACTTACCACCTAAATTTGAATAGGCTATTTTCCCAAAACAAATCCATAAAATAAAACAGCAAAATTAGGGCACCTAAATACATAATTCTGGCCCATGAAAAATAAATATGTGTATCTTTATTTCTTTGATGCTTGTTTCAGTTCCCCTACTCCAGCTTCTGTTTGCGAATTTCCTCTATGACTTTCTGGTCACAGAGTCAGTTGGTGACTCATCTCCTCATTTCTTCTTGAAAAAAAAGTACTTTGTTGTTGTGTGGTTTATGTCACATTTTTTTTCCTGTTTTCTATGTGCCTTTTATTTTAAAAATACTGAGCATTCCTTCAATTAAAACAAATTTGTTATCTGTTCAAGCAATACCAGGTCCACTGTTTTCCAAAAGTTCTCACTTATATCCCCCTGGACCTTTTTGACATGATTTTTTTAAGGGATTCTGAACTTTTTTCCTTGGGTCCTTTTATAAGATGGTATTTCAAAGACTCATGGAATATGACAAGTACAAACTAGAATTTAGCCCAAGTGCATGAGAACTCAATACTTGGAAAAGTTGAATGGCATAGTTAAGCCAACATCTACTAA
>NW_007729379.1:24066-24340 GCF_000696425.1 Galeopterus variegatus | reverse complement strand
GACTAGGGTGATCAGAATAGGTTCCATAGAGGAGTAGTCAGGAAGGATGCATAGGATTTTTTAGAATGTCTTTTATTATTAAATATAATGCAGAAACATAAAAATGCACATGATGAAAAACCATAAAGCAAATACTCATGTAACCGTCACCCTACCTGCCTCAGCATTCAATGTATTTATTCTTTCCTCCTCACCTTAGAGATAACTACCCTGTTAAATATGATCAGAATTACATCCTTGATCTGCTTTATATTTTTGCTATTTGAGTATGTAG
>NW_007729379.1:21824-22824 GCF_000696425.1 Galeopterus variegatus | reverse complement strand
CCATTACACTCAAAGCAAAGTCGGTATTTGAACCACGACCTACACAATCTAGCCCTTGGTTTCTTCTTTCACCACTCTCTCCTACTTCTCTTCCTTTCTCTGCTCTGAACCCATGGGCCTCCTGGCTGTTCCTTGAACATGCTGACACGGTTTCTCTTAGGACGTTGGCACTAACTGTTCCCTCTGCCTGGAATGTTCTTGCCCCCCAGTAAACATATGGCTTTCAAGGGCTACATGAGAACATGGAAGTACAAATGTTTTATCACCTATAAAGTACCTAATAAATATAGGGTTATTTACTATTATTATTTTAATAACAAACATCTGTTGGCATTATTCTTTATTTCCTTAGAAGCAATTTGATTTACCTATACATTGGAATCTTGCTAAAATAGCACTAGTAATACACAGCTTTAGTTATAGCACTTGTAAAACCACAATCTCTGAAACGCTAATCTTTTAGGTATGTGCCATTACTCTCAGTAAGAAAATAATTGCCATTTGTTTAGTGCTCATGATGAGCAAGGCCCTGGATTTAAAGCACATTATCTGACTTAATCCTCACCCACCTCAACCCTATGAGATACAAAATACTTTTCCAAATTTAACAAACGAGGAAATTGAGTCCTAAAAGATTAAATAACACTCTTGAGACCATAGACAGTAAATGTGCTGGTTTTCAAACCCAGGATTGTCTGACTCCAAAGTCCTATATAGTCCTCCTTTACCACACATCAGAATTAGAAAAACATCACTGTAAATCTGTACAGATTTATCTGGTATGTAATGCTCTTGAAAGTACTTGAACTATTTTAGATGCCAAAGTAATTTAAAGATAGGAGAAAATGATTCCATACTCAACTTAATTGCTACCCTGTCTCTATTTAGCATTTAGTCAAGCAAGCATGGAAAACTCCTGATGTACTCTACAACATATACACACAAAGTGCCAAAATAAATTAAAAGTGCAATGGGGGAAAAGAAAGAAACATGTTTGAGA
>NW_007729379.1:12860-21463 GCF_000696425.1 Galeopterus variegatus | reverse complement strand
CCAAAGTAATTTAAAGATAGGAGAAAATGATTCCATACTCAACTTAATTGCTACCCTGTCTCTATTTAGCATTTAGTCAAGCAAGCATGGAAAACTCCTGATGTACTCTACAACATATACACACAAAGTGCCAAAATAAATTAAAAGTGCAATGGGGGAAAAGAAAGAAACATGTTTGAGAAGACCAGGAAGAGCCCATTTAATGGTAAGGAGTTCTAGAATGCTATTTTAAAAAAATCAAAACACAAGAAGATCAGGTATTTTTTCCCATAACTAATGAGCTCTAATGAGCTCAGGCCATGTGATGGCAAACACAAGCATATGGACCATCTAAAAGCACATAGATCCATGCTGCTGTGTTTCTAGTTGCCAAGCAAACAAACGGCCACACTGCAGTTCAACAGAAGAAGAGCTTTCTTCTTTTTTTCCCTTGCCTGGCATGTGAAAAGACAACAAGTAGCTTCAGAGCCAGATGGGAGATAGAAATGTGTAGCAATGCCATCTGTGCTTTTCTATTTCTGGTCAGGAGAAGGCACATGCTGATTGAGAAGATACTAACAGATACAGCTGTTAATAGTTATCCTAAATTAGTGTGTGTTAGACCAAAGAATAGTAGTTGTCATCTGGTTCAAATGCTGAGCCTCTTTCAGATGAGAGAATGGAGCACAAGTCTATTACCTCTTGCTGTGAAACACTGTTGACCAACTACCCAATAACAAACATATCTATTCCACTTGTTTGAAGGCTTTTTTAGAAACTATTAACTCAAAACATCTTTGTAATTGATACACATCTGCAGACCATAAGGTAGCTTGGGATATAATGGTTATAATGAAAGAATGATCAGATGTGAAAATGGAAGAATGCACCTTAGGAGTCCTCTGGAAGGCCAGGGAAAATACACTTGTCTATTCATCAAATATACTTAAGACTTTGCCAAATTGTTTTTTGTCAAAAAAATCTCTAGTGATAGCAGAACATTAAAAAATAATTCAAATCATGATTGTTTTTCGTCCACACAGAAGGAAAATGTTCATAGTGCTAGAGGAAAGAAAGAGCAAATGATGAAAGTGGCCAAGTGTTCTTACATCTTGGTGAGAAATTATTTAACCTCTTTTGGCCATCAGAATCCTAACCGAGCATCTTCTCTTTTTTAAGCATGCCAGAGGCTATGTTGGAATCTGGGAACAATCGTTTTGCAAAGGGAAGAAACTGTCTTATTCTAGATTTCATAGGCATGTGTTGACAACTTCCACCTATTTTTTTCATTTATTCAACAAATATTTAAGGCACCATTCTAGGCACTAGGGATACAAAAATGACCAAGAGAGACAAAGCCCCTGCTTTCAAGAAACTTACATTTTAGTGGGGGGAAATAGTTATAACTGCATAAATGTAATTATAAAATATAATTATAACATATATAATTATAAATATAATTAGAAAAGCTCTGAAGAAAATAAAACAGGAAAATATTGAGATTGATTCAAAGGAGAAGGAATCTGTATAGGCTAGGTTTGCTGTTCTAACCAACACTTCAGAGTTTGAATAATAAAAAAGCCAAGGATTTATTTTTTCCTTCACGGCATATGCTTATTATAGTTCAGTGCGGGGCTTGGTTTCATGTCCTCTCTCAGGGATACAGGATGAGGGAGACTTGACTGTTGAATGTCATCAATTGCAGTGACATGGCTAAGAACACGTGGAAAATTTTATACCAGCTCTTAAAGGCCTCCATGTAGCAGCATCACATTATATGCTCTCACATTTCATTGACCAAAGTCAGACATATGTCCATGACTAACTTCAAGGAGGTAGGAAAAGACAATCCTACTGTATGCCTGGCAGGTATACAAAACCAAGAATATTGGTGAAGAGCAATAATAATTATCACACTCTACTTTAATTAGTCTCATCTCAAAATGCTTCCTTGAAGTAATGACATTTAAATGAGGACCTGAATAATGAGCAGCCAGTCATAAATAGATCAGTAACAAGTAAATGCAAAATCTCAGGAGGGACCAAGATTGGCGTGTGAGGGGGAAAGAAGTCGGAGAGAGCAGCTGGAGCACAGTTAATCATCCCAGTTAAGAAGACTGGAAGATTTTATAGTTGAGATCAGAGAGGCAGGTAGAGACATATAATATAGAAACTAATAGGTAACAGTAATAAGTGCATATTTTATATTATTTGTAATATAACTCCATTTATAATTTGGTAAAACTCAAACTAAAAAAAAAGATCAAACATAACTTTTTAATCCACAAAAACACCCTCCACACAGTTATATTTTAACTTGAACTCTTCACATTGTAATACTTACTCCTATTCTTTTCCTACAAATTAACCAGTCACCCTGATATAAGATAAAAATGTACATTCTTTTCAGAACATCACTACTTGGAAATTTTCCTAAGAAATATTCATAAATGCAGAAATTTATTAATATGCTGTTGACGCTGTGTTGCTTCATAAGATACAGTACACTCAAGCCTTTTAAATTACATCATTAAAATGCTTAATCACATGAGAAAATTTTACAATATGTCAAAATAATTTATCTACACATTTTTAAATCTCATTTGAAAGAACAGTATTTACTTTTAGGAGAAGGCACATTCATATCCTGTTTGTAATTTAAATTGGTGCAATACCTTGGAATGCAATTTTTTATCCAAAGATATAAAAATATGCATAACATTGGCACCAGTAACTACATCTTTAAAATTTTGTCCTAAGGAAATGAGAATACGTTTGAAGAGTAAACAAGATGTTCACTGAAGTACTGCCTATAAAACCAAAAAGACCAAAAACACTTAAATGTGCAACATTATGGCATTTTTGAACATCAATTGTAATCCTCAAAGTAGAATTCTATATAGCCATTAATTATGATAGTGCAGAAATATACCTATTGACATAGAAATATACCAATTGACATGGAAATATAATCTGTAAGTAATAAATAAGTAATAATTGTAAGTTACAAAATATCCTATAAAATGGATGATCTGTATATTAGTATACACTGTATATTGGTATATATACAACAATTTTGATAATTGTAAGTTACAAAATATCCTATAAAATGGATGATCTGTATATTAGTATACACTGTATACTGGTAAGATCGTACAGCAAGATACTAACAATGATTATTTGTGGGTTGCTATGATTGCGCATGTTTTACATTTTTAAATTATATTTCTTGTTTTGTTGTAATAAATATTTAGTTCTCTTATAATGAGAATCATTTTTAAGAAAACAATTATACCAAACATTAATAAATACTATATATAAGAGCACAGTTTTGTAATAACAAATATATATGTATGGGTGTGTTTGCTATAAATTTGTGGTTCTAAACACACGAACACAACAAACACACACAAACTATATATATATATAGAGAGAGAGACATATATAAGTCAACATATGAATATATCCCAAATAATTATAGTAACTAACATTAGGAAAGATCTTTTTCTTTTGTGTTTGTGTTTTTCAGCATATTAAAAATTTACTGTAATCGTCATATATTGTTTTACAAGTATTAAATGATATTAATTAAAATGATACTCCCATTTTCCACCATAATTTTCCCTGAAAATCTTTTACACAATGCAGGATTTAATTTTTTGGCAAGTCACGACCCCCTCATTTTGACTCACCATGCTGCAGGATATTAATTTCAATAGAAACAAAACAGATAGTCTATTTAGCATGAAAAGATATTTTAGCTCTCGCTCACCATAATGTAATCACCATTTTGGTAATCTTATACTATGATAAAATTCTAACAGTTCATCGATTTGTTAAACTCTGAGTGGATCATTAAAAGCAATAAACCCAGAAAACAGATCTTTCAAACATTAACTTATACGTATTTACTAAGAACCTATTATATAATGAGATCTGTGAGATATACTTAGGCTCTGCTTTCAAGACTTTATACTGTAATTTACAAAACAGTTACAGAACAAGATATGGCATCATTGTTTGTTAGAATACTTTTTAAATACCCAACATCTGAACCCTGTCCTATTTGGGGAGAAATTCCTTTTATTGTGAGTCTCAGTGGAAGGCAAGGAGATCGTATCTTCTCTCTCTTTAGCCACTGGCAGCTATAGTTTGGGAGTGTGGCAGACACTCATTGAATATTTCCACCCAGAACTTTGATATTGAACAACGGATGCTAAATAAATTAAAAAATACATAAATAAATAAAACAGAGAGAGAGAGAGAGAGGGAGAGAAATTTAGAATTCACTAATGATAATAGCATAAGTGCCCAGGTACAAGAGTGCCCAGCCATGGTGTTCTAATCCAACTGTTTCTGCTGAACCTTACCTGTGCTTCTTGCTGTCCAGGCTCTTGCTTTTGACCCATTTTTTTTTTCTTGTTTTTGGCAGATGGGGATCCAATCCTTGACCTTGTTATAACACTGTACTCTAACCAACTGAGCTAACCAGCTAGCTCTGACCCAATTTTTAAGCCTTGTTTTCAATATATCCTGTTAATTCTGTGGGTTACCCAATATAGTTCTATATAAATTAGCTAAAACCTGTTTATGTTACTTGTAATCAATAACCTTGACTGATACAACAATATATAATTATAGGCCCTGTAATGATGATGCTAGTGAACATTTACTGAAGGCTTAATATAGTGTTTGGCACATTACGTGCACTATTAAATTTAATGCTGCAAAGAAACCATGAAGGTGGTGAAGTTGGTATTTTTTATTTTCATTTTGTCAAAGAAAATCTGAAGTTAGGATTAATTAGTTAACCTGCCAAACACAGCTGGTAAATGACTAAAATGGGATTTGAACCTAGGAAATTGAACATCCATGTTTAGGTACTTGACCACTATAAAATATCTTCTCTTCCTCCTTATATAGTTGGGATCATCCATGTGCTATCAATCTGAGAAGAAGGTCAAGGAGGACTTGGATTTACATCATAGAGGGCAGAGGAAGAACTTCCATTCATAGGAAAGCAAAATGCTTGGGGCAAGGATCATGATGTGTTTGTGGGTCATGGAGGTAGCAGGTTTCTATTAGAAAATAAGACTGGTTTGGTGTGTAAAGCCAGACCATGGAGAGCTATGAATATCAGTCAGGAATTTAGGTTAAAAGTGCCTCAACAGAACGATAGAGTGCCTAAACTGTGAAAATGGCATAAAAATGCTGTTTAATTTAATTGACTAAAATATGATTGAGCTCGAAATGTATAAAAGTTGTTATTTTGGGGTGTTGCATTACCATGACTTTGTCAATTGCAAAAGAAAACAAAACTGCATAGGACTGTTGATTTTGATGATCAGCAATAGACGTAGAAGTTCATAGCTTTACGTGTCCATAGGTGAAGGCAGATGAACTAATGTTTGTCACGGTAACGGAACACAGAGATCTAACAAATCCTTGTACCTCATGTACCCAACAACCTCTTCCCACAACAGTCATTTTAAAGGGCTGGTTGGATGCCTTTAGTAGGCCTTTGAGCTTTGTTCTAATTACATTATTGTTAATTGACTTCCAGAGAATGCTTAGTTTGTGGTCATCATCATCAATATTTATTGAAGTTTTCCCTTTGGACTTTCAAGGGTATAGTGATGTAACCTCCTAGAACACAGAAGGGAGAAAACTCATTTTTATTTTTTCCTTGCAGCTTACACACAACTATATCTAGATCCCCACTACTACTGCCAATATTACATACCTTTAAGAAAAGACATAAGGAAGACTATATTCAGAAAAAAAGAAGTGTCAGCATCATGTTGTAAGAGAGAAGGAGTTCTTTGGCAAAAATATCACCACTGCAAAAGTTCATTTTTTTGCTGGACCATATTCTCACTGGGCTCAAAGCCTACTGGGCAGATAACTATATAGCAAACCTCTAGGACTCTGAAATAACCCAACTGTTTTCTAAAATGCAGAGATGATTTGGTTCGTCTATGAGTTGCTTTAAAGAAGTTTACAGGTATTCTGAAGAGACCTCATTGTTGAGAAGGGGTCTCTAGAGGTCACCAAATTCTTCTAAGAAATAAGGAGTATACATCTGTTCTATACTTACAAATCTTATAAATCTAAAGTTAAGATCCATAAATTAATTTGCCAAACATAGCTGTCAACTGATGATAATCTGTTTAACCATCTTCAAAGAAAAGTGTGCACACAAGGATCATTAGCTCCTCCAATGGCTAACAGGAAATGGTTGATGATGAAAATGAGTGGTGTGGTCTCAGAAGGAACTACAGCAAACTAACGATGGCGAGCCCGTTGGTAAAGGGCAGCCCTGCACATAATCAGCTGATTGTTGTCATGTGGATGGCAACCCTAGTTTTATCAGACCTTCCAATTTTTCAAGACAGAAATCCAGATTTTCACTTGTAAAGGTTAAAAACTAATTAATTTTTAAAATGTTGTGAGCCAAACTAAACGTATGATGAAGCCTGAAATTAGCCAGGGCAGCCAATTTAAACCACTAATCTACAGACATGTGTAAGGTCAAATTTAGCATTTCTTTTCAAATCTTTCTTAAATAGAAGTCACTTGATGTTTCCTCTTTAGATTAGAAATCAATCTTCACCTGCCTGTAATATATGAAGGGAAATTTCACCTGCCTATGATGTACTACGGGAAATTGTACTAAGTCTTCTTTCAAAATATACTGGCTCAATGGATCCCAATAAATTTATCAGCCAAAAATATATGTAACTGAGGAGGTATCTTAAACCAAATTATCAGAGAGGCAATATAAAATATTAGAAAAAGCTTGTTTGGAGTCAGGTAGACTCATGTTTAAATTCCAAATGTGAGATTTAGTTTCTATGTTCTCTCTTTAAAAACATATTCTGTTATCATCCGTAGTTTGAGCTGGTACTACCTGTGATGATCAAGTGGAGAGAAACATGTAAAATGCCTAGAACATATGTAATTTATGAAAAACCATTAGTTTTTTCCCTACTAAGAACGCTGAGAAACAGATGGAAAATCTCAGAGTTATAAGTGGAGATAGTCTGTCTTCAGCCTTCCTATAAAATGTCCATATTAATTGGAATTAGGTTTGGTCATAAATTATTTTTTTAAATAACAAAATATTATTACTTAAAGAGGATAGATATAAGGAAGGCAATTTGGGATGACCATGACAGCTCTATTCCATGATCTCTTTAGGAACCCAGCTCTTTCTAGCCACCATTCTACCATAGCTGGGGTGACCCTTCTCCCTATAGTCCAAGATGGAAGCATCTATATTTCAGGTAATAAAATGAAGAAGAGGCAAAAGAGAGGAGGGGAAAAAGGGTGCACCCTCTGCCTCTTAGGGAAGATTCCCAAAAGCTACGATGGGATAGTCAGCTTATATCATATTGGCAGAGCTTAGACACATGGCAACATTTGGCTGCAAAGGAGACTAGGATATGTAGTCTTTATTCTGAGTGGTCATATGCTAGGCTAAATTTCTATTACTATGGAAAAAGAGGAGACTGGTTACTAGGGAACAATTTGCAGTCTGAGCTTCAGAGCCCTTTTTACCTAAGGAGGGCAAAAGTGTCACCTGACATGTCTCCATTTTTGTCCTACTGATTGCCCCCACTACAAATGAACAGTTGTCTACTGCCTTTCTGTTCACTCTCATTAATTTTAAGAGAGATATAAATGGAGGGCATAACTGGGCATGCATGCCTATGTTTAAGTGCTTTTCCCAATCTTCATTGTCTATCTTTCATTCTTTCTGTGGGTGCCTAATTATTTCCAGCAAGAAATTAATATGTATAGGTCAATGGAAAAAAGATTTTTCATTTTATCTTAAAAATTAATTTTTGAGGTAGTGTTGTTAGTTTTCTCAGCTCTAATGTGCCCTAAAATTCTCAATGTAAATGCAAAAGAAATAGAAGCAAAGCCTTCTCAGGAGAAGCCTGCAGCACTGTTTCTTTCCTCACATGATTGACTGTTATCATTAAATTACAGGTCTTTAGATTAAGAAGCAAAGTATCTGCCAACACATGACAGGAATTTAATACATGTGTGATGACTGGGAAGAGGAGGGGACAGAAAGGAAGGGAGGGAGAAAAGGAAGAACAGATGAAAACAGAGGCAAAGAAAGAAAAGAAGGCCTCTCACACAGTAATCTCTTCTTTGACATTCCCAAATCCATCCAAGTGACAGGAGCTCTTCTCCAGCATGAAGTAAGAATCCTGTGGTTACTTATTGACAAGATGTTCCAAAGATGGAGCTAAAATCTATATCCATAAAATTTCCACTCGTTCTGTTCTGCCCTCTCCAGAACCAGAAATTTAACTTCCATGTCAGGGGTATACTTATTAGAGGTAAGTACTTTCTGACTAGTACAAAGATCACTTGATTGGTATGAATCTGGTTTTTAAGTGGTGATAATGTTTGTGTTGTCTGTTTCACAGATAGACAACGATGTGTGAGCAAGTTGCTGAGTTAGGTTCAAAGGACAAAAATGGGTCCTGGGAAAGCTCCCTACCTCCTCAGAACTCCCACAGTGGATATAGCCAGGCTATATAGAAGGAAGGAAGGAAGGAAGGAAGGAAGGAAGGAAGGAAGGAAGGAAGGAAGGCTGCTGTACCGTA
>NW_007729379.1:0-11860 GCF_000696425.1 Galeopterus variegatus | reverse complement strand
GGAAGGAAGGAAGGGAGGGAGGGAGGGAGGGAGGGAGGGAAGGGAGGAAGGGAGGAAGGAGGGAGGGAGGGAAGGAAGGAAGGAGGGAGGGAAGGAAGGAGAAAGAAAGACAGAAAGAGAAAGAAGGAAAGAAAAAGATAGAAAGAAAAAGAAAGAAAGAGGGAGAGAAAGAAAGAGGGAGAGAAAGAAAATAGAAAGGAAAGGAGGGAGGGAGGACGTGCAAAGATCCAAAAAAGAAAGTAAATAAAAATAACTTAATTTTGGTTAAGGGGCTTATAAAGTTAAGATCCTTCACTGAAACATACAGGTCAATGTTTAGATTTAATCATTGTTCTCCAAACCTCTCATGACTGCAAAATTAGGTCAGAGACTTCCATCATGCAGTATGCACTCAGAATGTCAGTGCAGAATGAAGGGAAGTAGGTTTGGAGAAACTATTCCAGGAATAGGTATGAATGTAACTGACACTCAGGCATTTGTTTTAACAAAAAAAGCAGACATGGTGAAACTATGCTTTATTTATGTACAGTACAGCTAAGAGTAAGTTACACTGGAAGTGAATAGCATACGATGGTGACAGAGTTACTTCCTGCTCTGTCATGTTAAGATATTAAAACAAAGTTGCTATAAATTTTGACAAAGCAGCTAAGGCCATAGTTAATTTGAAGTTACCATGTACTTTTCTAATTTGGATAATCAAAGTGGACTCCCCAAAATAACAAACTGGGCTTTGAAATCTCTTACCTGAAATATTTAGAATCTATGTATTAAATTATTTTATTATTCTTTTATATTTGCCAAATATTTGTTCCTTTTTGGAAGAGCCCTCCATGCATACGAATTTTCATTTCAAATAAACTTTTTAGGGTAACACATTTTCTATACATGTAAATGATTGTAAAAAAAATCATAACCAATAATTTTATGTAGTCAAACTTCGAGCCATCAAAAGAAACCATCAGTTGTCTGCCAGTTTGCAAGGAACCAAAATTTTGGCTCCTCTCACCTTTATGTCTTAGGAAAACAGGGCTCACTACATTTTGGGGTGAAGATGGCTGACTGTAATTCAGTAATTTTTTTCAAAGGATGTACAAAATCTGAATATTATGAGACATAACATCAACACAACACAAGGTGCTCTGACTTTATAAAAGTTATCATATCTTTGTGTTTACAGAGAATCATAAGAAAGGGCTTTTTCTTTCTCCCAATATTTACCCATTTTTTTCCTATCAACCTGTACTTCTGATAACCACATGTCTGTATGCAATATACAGACACATAAACTTTGTATACACACAAATATAGTCATGCAATTAAATTTTTCTCTTACAGATATATAGAAGAATGTAGTAAATATACTAAATATAACCCTCTCTTTCTCGTGATTATAATTAGCTCCAGTTTCCTGAATTTCATATAAAAAATGATCAAATATGAGTGAAAAAATTCAGAATATGGTCCTAGTCTCAAAGCGTGTGTCTTAATAGAATGGTTCAATGTATCTAATACATTGAGTATCACTTGAAAAATGTAGTTATAAAATCCATGGCATAAATGGGTGGACCCTTGTGTTGAAATTCATTATACAAATTATTTTTCCAGACCAACTGTTCACATTCTCCAAATTCATCAGCTTTGAAAAGCCCTTGAGAAACTCTGATTCAATCTCATAAAATTTTAGAGTTACTATATCATTGGGTGTTTTGTTTTGATTTTGCTGGGCTGACATGTAACAAAGGATTTATTTCAACTGCCTTCTCAATAAAATTGAAAAGGTGATTAGGGATCACTTTGTTTTGATTGGGACTCTGCTGCTACTTGTTTCCAATTGTTAAACTACCTTTCTGTTCAGTTGTGGGGTGTGTGTGTGTGTGTGTGTGTGTCCCTCCTCTCCATCCAGTGGGTCACCCTGCAGGGCACTCTTTCTTTGACAACCCATTTTTTTACTCTATAAAACTTACTCTATTTTCTGTGGAAAAAAAAAATCTATTTGAAACAGAGCCAATGTCTCATTCCAGGAAGAGGAAAGGATATCAAGAGTTTCCATGGCAATCAGTTGATGAAACTAAGTTAGGCAGGAAACCTCTTCAGAATGCAAAGAAGTCTTGCAAAACAGAGTGGTTTGAAATATCCAGGAAGTGTGTCACAGCAAAACGAAAGAAATGGAGATATGAATACCTCCATAATGTAAACTCTCTAGCTTAAAATAAACAATCAAAAGCTAGTCTTTGTCTTACAAAAATAAACTCCCAAACAACTGTCATTTCTAATCAAATCCTTTGTTTCAGTTGGTTTTTAGGGGTTTTTTTTAGCTCTTATCTCTTGTGATCAACATCATGTAAGGATATAAATCCAACTGTTTAGGTAGGTAAGAAAAATAGTATCTTATACATTAATGCTATTAAATTTAGTTTGTATGAAATTATGTAAACTTCCTAAGCGATTTCTTCACCAGTGAGATCAGAAGAAAACATCCAAGTTTATTTTAATGCAGGAAGAAAGAAGACATTGAATTTTTTAGTTTAGAGAAAGGAATTGAACTTTTTAAAATAGGACTCTTCATGGTAATTTAGATTATTGATGTTTTTTAAAATATCATTCTACTTCTTGGAGTGGAATGAAAAGAAATGAGTCTTGAAATTCCAGGAAATAGAAGAGTTAGAATAAAGCTGGGATTCCTTACCTTCTGATCAATTGCCAAAACTTTACGGTAGTTTCCTTGGAAATATGGTTTCTGTCTGTAAGAGCAACTTTATTTCCAGAAGGTCTGCAGACCACCTAAGTGCTTCCCCCCACCCTTTAAAAAGAGAGTTGTTGGAGCAAACATTTCTAAAGCAGATGGATTTACAATAAAAAATATTTGAACTATTCCTAAAAATCTGTGATTCACTGATTACTCCAACTTTGTAAGTTAAATTATTATACTTATTTTAAGTAAAATTATAGGATGTCTTCTGATAATGAACACATACATGTTAGAAGAAGAAGGTTTCTTAAATTTTTACCTCAAATATTCTGGCCTTAATTTCAAGGTGAACTTTAAGGCGTGATCTCAATGCATTCTGTGTGCAATGGAAACATTAAGGGGCATGTTTTCATGACAGCTACGTGATGTAACTTTCCTGAAATCATTGTGCTAAGTTTTCTCCAAATTTTCTGGATCAGAAACAACTTCGTACAGGCACAGTCCAAACATGGCACATAGTCATATCACACACAGACACACACACACACACACACAACACAGTCTAAGTATAGCACCAGCATATGGCATGTGCTATAGGTATGCCCACCTGGTAATGTTCTTGGAAATTAGATTCTCCTAGTCAATGGCTATCATGTCTTATCACCAGGTCTTTCCTCCTGTTTCATAACATTCCCCAAACCTCTAGACTCACGGGAGACAAAACATTATAAGATCTCTTTAAACACAATCTCTTAAAAATCTACTTTAACTTGGGAAAGTGTTTTTGTGTACACTAGGTTTAAAAAAAGTGGGGGGGGGAGTGCTTTTCTTAGTTTAGGTCAAAAGACCCTGAGACAAGAATTCGAATGCAGGTAGTTTATTTGGGAGGTGATGCCAGAAAGAACAGTGAAGGATTAAGGAAGTAAAACGAAGAAGGATGGAAGCCATACAGCTAATGTCTGCATTGTTAATGAGCACATTACCACTGTGGAAATCTGGGCTCAGTCCCATTGAGATATTCTAAAAAGCTATGCAGAACATTCCTCAGAAGTGTCCCAGCAATGGAAAAAAAAAGGTGGGACATTGATTGAAGGTCACACCTGACGTATTAATTCTCTCCCACCTCTGACCTGCACTTGTTGGAGCTACCACAGTCCCATGGTCAGAGAATGCTCTCAGGCGGAGAGACTCAGCAAACTTCATTTATCCTAAACAGTTGAGTGACTCAGAGGCTAATAAATGTTAATGATCGCAGTGTTTTCTGGCACTAACTAGCCATAGTGCAATATCTAGGAAACTCTAGCAAACCAGACCAAATCTTACTTCGGCAGTACTCATTCAAGAGTACCACTTTTTACCTAGTTGCTGGGGACAACCAAATTTTACCAATAATAATAAATAGAGGTTCTTCTGACCCAAATACCTGAGTGCATTGGAAAATATTTTTTAAATTTTGAATCATATATAGAAGCAACAATATGGTAGGAGACCCAATATTGAATGAGAGCTGTATAATTTTTCCTATAATTGTTGACTTAGACATAAATATGCATAGAAAAATTAAGATTAGAATAAAGTTATGGCATTAACTTCTAAACTCGTCTCATTAAAGAAATTACTAAAACTGGTCTGACTGAGAAAAGACTCTCACTCCGATCATTTCAGGTGCCTTTTGCTTCCTGCTTTCTAATTCTGTCATCACCTGAACTGCTACTTTCAATGATGTATATGTTCCCTCCATGAGACTGTATCAGAACAATTGCTTCCTTGATGCAAGGCTCTTAATAAGAACTGCAGAGAAATCCAGAAAAATCTGTCCCCATGTGTTACTGCTGAAAAAAATACAAGGTCTTGCTCAACACTATTCCTAAACAGACTGTTTTCCTTTGGTCACGTTTTTTCAAAAATGCCTGCTGTCTATTTTACCTTAAGAATGGCAATCCTCTATTTATGATACACTGCAATTCCCAACTCTGTTTTTCTGAAATACCCGAAGATGTAACAGAGAGAAGAATTATTTCCTATGTTGGCTTTCACTAGGAAAAAGAAATTGTCAACATTTTACCTCCATGTGCAGAAGTCTTCAAATTCTGGGATATTTCCCATGTATTGCTAACCTAATCTGCCCTTTGAGTTGGTTGCCGGAGGCTTAACTCTTTAACAACTTCACGCTAATGGGTTGGTTAGGCTAGCAGTAAAGAAAATTGATTGAAGAAAGGGTCTTACTTATTTTGGCCCACCTAAAACCAGGACTTGAGCTTTACCAGAAAATAAATACCTAAGAATACCACATACAAAAAAGCAGCATGCAGCACAAGAACAGAAGATACGGCTTGAAGCCAAGACTGTGGCTTAATAGCAATTGACCCAAGGGAAGCTGGTAACTTCTCCTAACCATTGTGCCTCATCTGACAAGAGGGGTACACCACCTGTGTTACAAGTGGGTGGTAGCTCTAAATAAGTGTCCCCGTTGCTGCACATCACAGGTTTTCAGAAAATACTAACTCTCTTTCCCCTTCCTCCAAAATTTCAGCTGAGAAAACTATGAGCTCAGGGAGTAGAAGATAAATGTTCAGTTGAATAGGAATGGAATTGAATGCTTTTTCATGTTGTGATAAATCACTGAAAATTTATCCTCATGCCACATTCTGTTTGGAGAACAGTGGACATTTCCCTTTCTAAATACCATTAATCAGTGCATCCTTTTTTGTTTCCAAATAAATGAATATTAATCTCTCTTTAAATAGTTATACGACATGTGACAGACACAAACCATAAATCTGGTAAAGGGTTTAAAGGATATGTTGGTCAGGCTTGAGACTAGTAGAAGGCAAAATAAAGAAAACTGCAAATAAATTGTTCTGAAATAAAATGACTGACCGTACAGCGCAATTAGAAAATGCGGGCAAAAAGGCAAATTCAACTTTATTTTCCTGTTAGTAACTGCACTGCTTTCTTTCCATGTTTCCTCTACCATATTTGCCACTTCAAGTGAGATACATGAAATATTATATGCTTGGAAAAGTAAATGGTGCCAGATGGAAACATGCCTTACTCTTCTTTTTGGTATTATGTCCCAGGGCTTGACCAACCGACTCTACTTGAGCATGAACAACTCAATCAACTCATCTCAGTGCTGCTTAGCCCAGCTGGGTCCTGGCAATAATTTGATTTGGGAACAATTATCTAGAAAATCATACTAATATTTTTAGATTTTAGGAGAAAAAAATTAATATCCTTTAGAGAATTGATGGGCGTGTTTGGCAATGTAGTTGCAGGGGGAGGGAATTCAAGTGAGGACAGTAATGTTTTCCCCCATGTCAGTCAAATTCACCAGGTTTGGAGGGAATGAATAACTTGACTGAAGTCACAAAGCTAGTTAGAGAGAAAACCAGTTTTACCAAGGTCTATTTGGTTTCAGAAAAGCAGTTTAAAAGTATTGAGAGCCTATAGTATACCAGTCCTAGGCCAAGAAGTTTATGTTTATTATCTAGAGCCCACACAACAGTTGTGCATGGTAGGTTTTATTGCTCCTCTATTATAATTTTAAAAACTGTGGCCCACCCATTGTCCCCAGACTAGTTACATTGTAAGTCTACATTTAAATTCAAAGATGTTGGCTGCAAAACAGTACATTTTCATCCACTGTACTATGTTGCTGCATAAGAACTATGAGTATTATATCATAGAAATATTAGCAGCTCAATAAATATTGATTAGCTCATCCTTCCATGGCTTTAATATTTTAGTTGTGTTGATGTTTTCATCTTGAATTTATTCTGAGTCCCTCCTTGTAGAAAAGGTAATTAATGATTAATTGTGACTAAATAATGATAAAAGCCTGTCTTTATACCAAAATAATATGATGTAATAAAGAAAGCAAACTATAACCATTTACTTCCAATTCTGATTTTTACCAGTAGATGATGAATATGACACAGTCCATGCAAATGCAATAATCAGCAGTGTGTTCTGTATGCAGATAGCTTATAAAAAAAGGAGTAGCCAATACAAAATCTTAGAGAAATAGACGTGCACAAAATCAATGCAGAATGACAGAAAGTAAGCAAATTCAAATTTTAAACTAATTTTCGCTACTTACCTCTGTGGCCTACTATTACCAGGCAGCTTATTTATAAAGAGTATGACTTACAAAGACCAAAACATTTAAAGAACATGCAACATAGACAAAATTCTCATAATTTAATTACATGCAACAGTACATAACGACATGGTTAATTTCTAAGTAATTGTTCCATACTCTGAGTGATTTTAAATCCTGAACCTGGAGACCTGGAAGGTAAAGATTTGAACTACCTATGAAAATCAATAATCACCCAGACATAATTTAACTAGTACTCTATTACTAACAATGAAAATAGAAAATATGCATTAGAAACAGTAGCACATTTGTCTGCCATTATACAGGAGGACTCGGATGAGTTTAATGTTATGTAATTACAATATTCCATTTTGTCTAGGACTATTTTATTATCAAATATACATATAGAAATAATTCCTTCTTAGAAAGCACTATATTAATAAGTTTGTGTCATAAAGTTTTAGAATTACTGAATATTTTTTCCTTTATTGTGTATTTTATTATTCTCTTTTCTCTAATATTTTGGTAATTAACTGAATTGTTAAATCACTCTTTTTCTAAGATCATTCTAATGTATCTTGGAATGGGATATTTCAATATAAATTTTATAATAACACAATTTTTATGATTTGAAATGAGTATACTTCTTGCTGATATAATGGGTAACTTGATCAAATTTAGAAGGATTTGGAGTTCACTTCATGCACCTCCTCATTTTATATATTGGGGCTCAGATTTAAATACAATTTTTCCTACTATTTCCCAGAAGCTCAAACTTTACCTCTAGGAGACTAAATAAACTGATACTTAGCAGCATAATCTCATGTTTTTGGTTTCACAGAGATATCAAAAAGGTAGGAGGGTAAACATACAGCCACTGCCAGAAGTCTGAATTAATGTCCTCTCTAGTAGGAGTAAACCACAATCAACCTAGAACACTAAGAATAAATAGCTACCCTCCTGGTAACCTTAAGTTAGTTCCTCATATTTTCTTTAGTGTTTTGGAATTTCAAAAGCATTTTTCCATATGTTGAATTTTTAAAATCTCATCTTCAAAACAATCTAATGAGGGAAAGATTATTATCTCTGTTTTACAGATGAAGCTGAGATCCACACAATTTAGATGTCTTGCCGCAATTCTCACAGTTATTTACATGCCTTGTTCCAACTCTCTCCATAGGTTGAATTTTTACTCATGATCTGCCGTTCAGTTATCCTCCTTTTTTCTCTAATAATGTTTGGTAGGAGGAACTCGCAACATAGGTTGGAGCAGGGAAATGGGCTATTTGCAGCTTCCATTTAAGGCCAATACTTCCATTTTAGATATCGAGAAAACCACACAGACCACTGCTTATAGTTTGCAATCCATGATAGCTGAATAATACTAATATAATCAATCTGGTACAAAACCTTAAAGAAAAACTCAAAATAACTTTTATGCCAAAATGTATGTAGTGCAACCACATAAGATTACAGCTCGATCCCTTTCAGAACTTGACAAAAATAGAGTTAAGCAGATTCCTTCAAAGGGCATCAGGATACAGTGCTACAGAGTTGTGTAGGGATTAAAAACTACATTCATCTTTTTGATCATTACTGTATTTGTTGAGGCATTTACAGTATTTTTCACATATGTATATTATTTCAAATTTATTCTTGGTTATTAAGATGCACCATAGAACAAGGATTAGGAATCCAGATTTTAAGCTTCAGACAACTTACTTAACTTCTGTAAGATTCAGTTTGAGTTTGATCCTTTCTAAAATTGGGACAATGAAGGGGAGTGTTATGTGTATGAAAATTAAATATATGTAATCTTCATGTATGTATTGTGTACAAAGTACTCAGCACAATCTTGAACATAATAAGACCTCAATAAAATTTGAGTGGTTGAGGTGGCAGTAGCAGAGTATGAGCAGTTGTAGAAATAATATCAAAAGTTATGACAGCTACTTTCTGTCGGGCACTGATAGAGCTGGACATGGATCGTTTCACCACGTGTGTTTACCTGTTAGAACTTGGCTCCGTAGCTCATTCTACAATTCTACAACAGTCCTGGTGGAGCCGGAAGCAACTACCTGGCTGATATCTTTCAAACTTTCCCAGTGTCACTAGAATCCATACGCCCTTTAGCCAATCTATTCTTAGTGAAAATAGGAAACAGAATGAACTTCCAATTAATTACTTACCGTATTGAGAGAGTATCACACAAGATAGGAAAAAATCAAATAAGGTATAAGGTTTATTCTTATCTCTGGAGAATGAATACTAAGTTTCTACCTTACCCTACTTTCTAAAATAATTTCCAAGTGGACCAAGTAGTGTGGATAAAAAATAAAACCATAGAAAGCCAGAAGAAAATGCAGCTAAGTATTTATCTGATCTTGTGGTAGGGAAAGCCTTTTTAAGCATTGCTTAAAATGGCCAAAACTATACTTGTATATATAAGAAATTATTAATACATTTTATTATATTAAACATTGAAATGTCTATATGTTAAAATTTAGAAGGAAATAAGCTAAAACTATAAACACATACATATGATAAAGAATTGATTTTCTACATAGATGGCATATACACACACACACACAAGCACACACTAAACAGCCAAAGAATAAAATAAAACTAATTCATGTTTAGTCTAAAAAATAAAAACTAACCCAATGCCATATCATTTTCTTTGTCAAATGGATAAAATAGAAAGATAATATGACTTTATCAAATTAATCTCTACTATAGGCCAACTTGACCTAATGAACATTTATAGAACATTTCATCCAACAGCTGCAAAGTACACAGCCTTCTTAGCAATGGAACATTCTCTAGAATAGACTATATGTTAGGGCACAAAACAAGTCTCAACAAATTGAAAAAATTGAAATCATATCAACTATCTTATCCAACCACAATGGAATAAAACTAAAAATCAACAACAAAAGGAACACTAGAAATCATACAAAACATGGAAATTAAACAACATGCTCCTAAATAATGAATGGGTCAAAGAGGAAATCAAGAAGGAAATTTAAAAATTCCTGGAGAAAAATGACAATGAAAACACAACATACCAGAACCTATGGGATACACTGAAAGCAGTTCTAAGAGGGAAGTTTATAGCAATATATGCCTACATCAAAAAAGAAGAAGGACTCCAAATAAATGACCTAACATTATACCTTAAGGAGCTGGAAAAACAAAAACAAACCAAATGCAAAATCAGTAGAAGGAGAGAAATAACAAAGACCAGAGCAGAAATAAGTGAATTGGAGGTTTGAAAAAAAAAATTACAAAAGATTGATGAAACAAAGAGTTGGTTTTTTGAAAAGATAAACAAAATTGATAAACCTTTAGCTAGACTAGTGAAGGAATAAAAGAGAAGACTCAAATAAATAAAATTAGAAATCAAATAAGGGGACATTAAAACTGATACCACAGAAATTCAAAGGATCATAACAGACTAGTATGAGTAACTATATGCAAACAAACTGGAAAACCTAAAAGAATTGTATAAATTCCTGGATATGTACAACCAACCACAGTTGAATCATGAAGAACTAGAAAATCTAAACAGACCAATAATGAGTAATGAGATTGAAGCAGTAATAAAAAGTCTTTCAACAAAGAACACCCCAGGATCAGATGCCAAATTTTCCAAACACTTAAAGAACTAATACCAGTTCTTCTCACACTCTTCCAAAAAAAAAACTGAAGAGGAGGGAACATTCCAAACTCATTCTATGAGGCCAGCATTACCTCATACCAAAACTGGAAAAAGACAATAAAAAAAGAAAACTGTAGAACAATATCCCTACTGAACACANCGGGCACTGATAGAGCTGGACATGGATCGTTTCACCACGTGTGTTTACCTGTTAGAACTTGACTCCGTAGCTCATTCTACAATTCTACAACAGTCCTGGTGGAGCCGGAAGCAACTACCTGGCCGATATCTTTCAAACTTTCCCACTGTCACTAGAATCCATACGCCCTTTAGCCAATCTATTCTTAGTGAAAATAGGAAACAGAATGAACTTTCAATTATTTACTTACCGTATTGAGAGAGTATCACACAACAAGATAGGAAAAAATCAAATAAGGTATAAGGTTTATTCTTATCTCTGGAGAATGAATACTAAGTTTCTACCTTACCCTACTTTCTAAAATAATTTCCAAGTGGACCAAGTAGTGTGGATAAAAAATAAAAAACCATAGAAAGCCAGAAGAAAATGCAGCTAAGTATTTATCTGATCTTGTGGTAGGGAAAGCCTTTTTAAGCATTGCTTAAAATGGCCAAAACTATACTTGTATATATAAGAAATTATTAATACATTTTATTATATTAAACATTGAAATGTCTATATGTTAAAATTTAGAAGGAAATAAGCTAAAACTATAAACACATACATATGATAAAGAATTGATTTTCTACATAGATGGCATATACACACACACACACAAGCACACACTAAACAGCCAAAGAATAAAATAAAACTAATTCATGTTTAGTCTAAAAAATAAAAACTAACCCAATGCCATATCATTTTCCTTGTCAAATGGATAAAATAGAAAGATAATATGACTTTATCAAATTAATCTCTACTATAGGCCAACTTGACCTAATGAACATTTATAGAACATTTCATCCAACAGCTGCAGAGTACACAGCCTTCTTAGCAATGGAACATTCTCTAGAATAGACTATATGTTAGGACACAAAACAAGTATCAACAAATTTAAAAAATTGAAATCATATCAACTATCTTATCCAACCACAATGGAATAAAACTAAAAATCAACAACAAAAGGAACACTAGAAATCATACAAAACATGGAAATTAAACAACATGCTCCCTAAACAATGAATGGGTCAAAGAAGAAATCAAGAAGGAAATTTAAAAATTCCTGGAGTGCTCTTAAATAATGAATGGGTCAAAGAGGAAATCAAGAAGGAAATTCCTGGAGAAAAATGACAATGAAAACACAACATACCAGAACCTATGGGATACAGTGAAAGCAGTTCTAAGAGGGAAGTTTATAGCAATATATGCCTACATCAAAAAAGAAGAAGG
>NW_007729378.1:132197-242965 GCF_000696425.1 Galeopterus variegatus | reverse complement strand
CCATAATAATCATATACATTGTATATTGACAAAATAAAAATTTAACGAAAAAAAAAATGTGAAATGCAAACCATAAAAGTCCTAGAAGATATCATAGGAGAAAAGCTAGGTGTTTGGGGGTATGGTGATAACTTTCCAGATACAACACCAAGGGCAAAATCCATGAAAGAAATAACTGATAATTTAGACTCTACTAAAATTAAAAACTTTGCTCTGTGAAAGACACTTTTCAGAGAATGAAAAGACAAGACACGGACTGGGAGAAAATAGTTGCAAAAGACATATCTGATAAAGTACTCTATCCAAAATATACAAAGAACTCTTAAAACTCAACAATAAGTAAGCAAACAACCTGATTAAAAAATGGGCCAAAGATCTTAACAGACAGCTTACCAAAGAAGAAACACAGATGACAAATAAGCATATAAAAATTCCTAATATCATATATCATTAAGAAATTACAAATTAAAACCACCATAAGTCACCATTACATACCTATTAGAATGGCCAAGATCCAGAACACTGTCAACACAAAATGCTGGAGAGGATATGGAGCATCAGGATCTATTATTCATTGCTGGTGAGAATGCAAACTGGCACAGCTGCTTTGGAAAACAGTTTGGTAGTTTCTTACCAAAGTAAACATCCTTTTACAATATGATCTAGCAATTGTGCTGCCTGGTATCTACCAAATGATTTGAAAACTTACATCCACACAAAAACTTGTACATAGATGTGTATAGCAGCTTTATCCATAATTGCCCAACCTTGTAAGCAACCAAAATGTCCTTCAGTAGGTGAATGGATAAATAAAATGTGGTAAATCTAGACAACGGAACATTACTCAGTGGTAAAAAGAAATGAGCTATCCAGACATGAAAATACATGGAGGAATCTTAAATGCATATTACTAAGTGAAGGGACCCAATCTGAGAATTCTATTTCTTACATAATTTCAATTATATGACATTCTGGAAAAGGCAAAACTATAGATACAGTAAAAAAGATCAGTGATTACCAGGCATTGGGGGAGAGGGGATAAATAAGTGAAGCACAGAAAAATTTTAGGGCAGTGAAATTAATCTTTATGGTATTGTAATGATAGATAATGTCATTATACATTTGACCAAACTAATAGAATTTATAACACCAAGAATGAACCATAATGTAAACTGCACTTTGGATGGTAATGATGTGTCAATGTAGGGTCATTGATTGTAACAAGTTTATTACTATGGTACAGGATGTAAATAATGTGTGTATTGTTTATTGTATTGTTTATATATTTTTAATTTCTTTATGTATTATGATGTTTTGACATCTTAAAAATCTTTCTGGATGGGCAGAGCCTGTCTCTCCCCGGGATAGCTAATTCTTAGAGATACCAAATGGTTGAGGCTGAAACATGCCTTCAATATGCACATTAACCAATCCATAGCCAGACTTCCTCTATCTGGCCTGTACACCCCAGTAGGCAATATTCCTCTGCCTTAATCATTCTAGGGTCAGGTACCTGGCAACTAAATATATACACTTAGACCTGAAGGCTACCGAAGTTATTTAAAGTAGCTAATCCTAAGCTGTTTATTCTGCCCTGTTTTGCATTTACCATGGAAACTCCAATAAAGGCCATGGCCTAAGCTTTTTTTTTTTTGTTCCTGCCCCCTCTGCCTTCTAACCAATGCTGGCACTTTCTCAGGTGGCCCTTATGTAATATGCTATGTCTCCTGGACCTGTGAATAATAAACTTTGTTTTCTTGAGCCTCTCCTATGTCTCCTCTTGTGCCTGCATCTGACTGACCATCACATAAAAGAACACACAACAGTGGAGGATACTCCATGTGTATGTGTGTAGTGGGGTCCAGAGGTATATGTGAATTCTATGTACTTTCCACTCAATTATTCTGTGAACCTAAAGCTGCTCTTAAATATACAGTCTATTGCACAACAATTACAATTCCTTGAAGTTGATATGACAAGCGAACAGAAAGGACATTGTTGGGAGGGAGGGGAGAGAGGTAGGAGGGAGGGAGGTTTCAGTAATGGGCCACAATAATCAACCACATTGTATATTGACAAAATAAAATAAAATAAAAATAAATAAATAAAATAAAATCTATTCAGAAGTTCAAAATAAATAGTCTATTAAAAATAACAACAACAGCAACAACAACAGATCCTTAGAGACTTGATGAATAACAACAAATTGATGAAAGTACTTGTAATTGGGGTCCTAGCAGGAGAATAGAGAGAGAGTGAGGCGGAAAATAAATTTGAAAAAATATTGACTATAACATTTCCAAATTTGATGAAGGACATAAATTTACAGAATCTAGATTCTCAAGTGACTCCAAGCAGGGTGAACATCAAACAATCTCTGTTTGGGCACTTTATGATCAAACAGTTGAAAGCCAAAATAAAGAATATAATGAAAGCAGCAACAAAAAAAATGGCACATTATGTACTTGGGAACCGTGATTTAATTAATAGTTTCCTACTCATCGGAAGTAAGAAAGCCAGAAAAGCGTGAAACATCTTTAAAGTGCTGAATGAAAAAAAATACACCTCTCAACCATGCTTTCTTATTCCAATGAAAATATCCTTCAAGCATGAAGGAAAAATAGACATTTTCAAATAAAAGAAAAATAAGATAATATGTTACCATGAGAGCAGCATCACATAAAAATTAGTAATAGAAGTTTTCAGGCAGAAGGAAGTTGACACCAGACGGAAACTTGAATCTTCAGGAGGGAATGAAGAGCACTGGAAATAGAAAATATAAAAAGACAATTGTTTACTTTAAATTCCTCCATAACATATATTACAGTTTAAAGAAAGCTTTGTAACATTATCTTTCAGAGTATATAATCTATGGTGATGTAATACATAATGCAATGATAGCTTTAAAGATGAGAAGGGGATAAGTTGACCTTTGTGGTTGAAGAGTTTCTACATTTTATTTGAAGTCATGCAACATTAACTCTAAGTGGAATGTGAAATGGTAAGGTTGTATCAATAATCCTGTAATATAATTTTAAAAATACTATCTTGGGCCAGTTTTGAGGCCCTGGTTAGAGGCAAGTCAGTTCCCCGTCTTGAGTGGCCAAGTAAGTTCATGCCCCCAAGCAACTCACTTATTAAGCTTTTACACTCTCAGCCACTATATACCTGCCCTAAGCAGGCTTAGAATTGTCTAGTTTGAACAATTTCACTAGCTTCCAGGGCACAGGGGCTCTGCTAGGTTGTCTGGTATCTGACCTTGGAGCAATTAGGGCAGGTGTATAGTGGCATTCATATTGGCATAGAGATTGTCTCTGTTCATAGAAGACACATTTATCTACATAGAAATCCTGTAAAAATATATATGACGTGGTCATGTTCATTGAAAATCCTAAGAAAATTACAATAGTGCTGCTAGGACCAATAATTTAATTTAGCAAGGTCATAAGATGCAAGGCCAGTATATAATCTATTAAAATTAAACATCTTTGTTCCTTGAAAGACACAGTGAAGCAAATGAAAAGGCAAGCTACAGACTGGGAGAAAATTTTTGCAAACACATCTATGACAAAGGCTTAGAATAGATAAAGAAAATATTAAAAAGAGAATTAATCCAATTAAAAATTGAAAAAATATTTTAACAGACACTTCAGCCGAGAAGATGGATGAATGGCCAATGGACACATAGCCACTAAACGTCAGGAAAATAGACATTAAAATCACAGTGTTATAATACTACATACCCACTGAATGGCTAAAAAAAAAAATGGCTAAAATTGAAAAGGCTGAAAAGGCTGACAAATCTTAGTGCTGACAAAGATGTGATGGAACTGGTGGTGGGATTGCAAAATGGTAAAATCTCATTGGAGAACAGTTTGGCAACTCTTTATAAAGTTAAACATACATAGTAATGGAATCACTATGCAATCCAGCAATCTCACTTCTAGGTATTTACTCAAGAGAAATAAATGCATATATATTCACAAAAGACTTGAATGTGAATAAAGACTGCATTATTCACAGCTGCATTATTCATGATATCCAAGTATTGAAAATGACACCCATGTCCATCAACTGGTAAATAGATTTTTAAAAAGAGTAAATCTATACTGTTGACCAGTACTCAACAATAAAAAGGAATGATCTATGTACTAATAGCAAACTATCTGAAAAAGAAATTAAGAAAAGCAATTCCTTTTACGGTAACTAAAATAACTTTTAATACCTAGGAATAAACTTAACCAAGGAGGTGAAAGACCTCTACAATGAAAAGTATAGAACTTTGAGGAATGAAATTGAAAAGGACACAAATAAATACAAAGATATTTAACATTCACAGATTGAAAATAAAATGATATAGTTAAAATGGCTATTCTACCAAAAGTGATCTACAGATTGATAAAATCCCTATCAAAATACCAATGATGTTCTTCACTGAATAGAAAAAAAAATCCTAAAATTTATATGGAACCAAAAAAGATCCCAAATGGGCAAAGAGATCCTGAAAAAAATGAAGAAAGCTGGAAGCATCACATTACCTAATATCAAATAATACTACAAAGCTATAGTAACCCAAAATGCATGGTATTGGCATAAAAACAAACACATAGATAAATGGAACAGAATAGAGAGCCCAGAAACGAATTCACACACCTACAGCCAACTCATCTTTGACAAAGGTGCCAAGAATATGTATTGGGGAAGAGACAATCTCTTTAGTAGATGGTGCTGGGAAAACCGAATATCCACATGCAGAAGAATGAGACTAGACCTCTGCCTTTCATCATATAAAAGTCAACTCAAAATGGATTAAAGATTTAATTGTAAGACCCAAAACTATGAAACTACTAGAAGAAAACATAGGGAAAACAATCTACTAAATAAGACTTCAAAAGCACAAGCAATTAAAGCAAAAATAGACAAGTGGGTTGGGCCACTGGCTCATTTTCTATCTTTCATTTTGTATCTCTCTGTGCTAATTTTCTCTCTCTCAGGTCTACTGTCTTTCAGTCTCTGAAGCCCATTATCTGGAAAACCATTATCTCACACATTTTATTGATTTTTTAAAAAAAACCACTTCAGTTGGGAGGGAAAATTCAGTCACTATTATGGATATACTTTTAAAATAACTTAGATTTATAACCATGTGACTGTTGTACATATTCAAAACTTTAAATGATTCAAAAAATTGGGAAAAAAGCAAACACTAAAATTAAATGCACACAGAGATAAATGAATACAATATATAAAATCAATAACCACAGAGAAAAAAAAAGTTAGCTTTTAAACACACCATATTCTAAGCATCAAAATAACTATAAAGAAATCTCGGACTTTTTAGTAGGTTTATTGTTAGTAGTGCTATTGGAGAGTAATTTTGCAAATGAGAATATATATTTAAATTTTGGGCAACCAGTGTTCTCACTGTATGAGACAGGAATACAAAAATGGAATTTAGAACTCTTCACTATTTTTATAGAGAAAAATAGAGACCTATACTTGATAAAAAAGCACGTACTTAACAAAAGACAACAGATAACCATCTATGTTTATACTCTGTTATTTCCATCCCTCTTTAATTTTCTTTATATAGACTTTTTATATTCTTTATATTAAATATTTGAACTTTTACATATTTAATAACTTTACAGATTCCTCATGATTCCATTATTTATAATTACTATTTTCTTCTTTAAAATTCAAATGATAATGAGCTAGCCAGTTTAAGGCATTTTAATCTGGGACTTTCGCTCTTTTAGCACGACTCTAGAGACTTTCAGATCACTCTTCCTTTCTGTAATAAAAAAGATGTGCAGGACCATGTTTGTTTCCCCATTACTCAAGACATAGAATCAACAACTTTCTTCATTTCCTTTAGTGGAAAACTATATTTGAAACCAAAATTTAGTCACTAACTTACAACTGAGATGATTCCAGACATGCACTGGTGGTGGGCAGGGTGACAACATTGCAGGCTACTGTAGTGGCAGAGATGGAAAACATCTTATTCTCAAGGTTTTGAATAGTCATTTATTTTTCAATTTAAATCTAATAATATCTTCTGCCTTAAAATTTTCTTTCTACATAAAAAGTAAATCTTTTTCCTGTATACCTTGCTTATTTACATTTTCAGCCCTTCGCCTAAGCTACAATTATATCCCTTTCTTATTAAAAATACTTCTCTAGCTCATTGATTACAATTTTTTTCATGACTTCCTTCTTACCTCTTGCTGACTGCTCTCAGTGACTAACTCCAAGGGTAAAACTGGTGCAAGAGAGTTCAGTGATGCAGTCCGTAAAGCTTAGCCTCCTGGAACATGGGCTGGGTAGAGTAGGACAGACAAGAAACTTGGAGAGAGGACAAATAAAGTCTACCTCCCTCAAAAAAAGCCCTACTTCTTTCTAAGCTCCAAATAATTTCTCTAACTGCCAGTTTCACCTATTTCATGCTATTTTCAAATATATTATCCCCAAAACAAAATTTATTTTTTGCTCCTAATTTAATTAATTAAAATTAATTAGGATTGCTTTTAATTAATTTTTTAAATTGATAAATAACATTATATGTTTTTATCATGAACAACATGATGTTTTGAAGTACATACATAGGAGGGTACTTCAAAAAGTTCATGGAAAAATGGAATGAAAAGATAATATTAATCTTTCCATGACCTTTTGGAAGTACAATCTCACATTCTGGAATGGTTAAATATAGCTGATTGACATATACATTGCCTCACATAGTTATCATTTTTGTGATAAGGGCACAACATCTATTCTCTTTACATTTGTCAAAAATATGATATATCATCATTGAACATGCTAATAACACTGATTTGATCATCACATACACCAATACTGATAGTCACCTCTGTATCCCACAAATCTGTATAATCAATTGTTTCAATTAAAACATAAATACAAAATAAAATAAATTGAAATACAAAAAAAATCAAAATTAACTCTAGTCACCTTGCTGTACAATAGATTTCTTGAAATTTATTCCTCTTATCTAACTGTAATTATGTATCTTTTGACCAACATCTTCCCATCTCCTTCTCCCTGCTAACCACCCTAACCTCTGGTAAACACCATTCTGCTCTCTTCTTCTATGAGACCAACTTTTTTAGATTCCACATATGAGTTACAGCCTATGGTGTTTCTCTTTCTGTGCCTGGTTGATTTCACTTAACACATTTTCACTTAATATAATGTCCTCCAGGTTCATCCATTTTGTTGTAAATAGAAGAATTTCATTTTTATAATGGTTGAATAGTATTCCATTGTGTATATATATACCACATTTTCTTTATTCATTCATCCATTGATGGACACTTAGGTTGATTCCATATCTTGGCTATTGAGACCAGTGCTGTGATAAACATGGGAGTACAGATATCTCCCTAACATACCAATTTCAGTTCCTTCGGATATATACCCAATAGTGGGATTGCTGGATTATATGGTAGTTCTATTTTTAGGTTCGGTAGTAACCTCCATACTATTTTTCATAATGGCTGTACTAAATTGCATTTCCACCAACAGTGTGTAAGTGCTCTCTTTTCTCCATATCCTCACCAGCTTTTGTTATCTTTTGTCTATTTGATAGTGACCATTCGTCTAACTGGTGTGAAGTGATATTTCATTGTAGTTTTGATTTGCATTTCTCTGATGATTAGTGATGCTGAGCATTTTTTCATATACTTGTTAGCCATTTGTATGTCTTCTTTTGAGAAATGTCTGTTCAAGTCTTTTGCTCATTTTTTAGTTGGATTATTTGTGTTTTTGCTATTGAGTTGCTTGAGTTCCTTATACATTTTGGATATTAACCCCTTGTCAGGGACATATTTTGCAGTTTTTTTTTCCATTTTGTAGGTTGTCTTTTCACTCTGTTTATTGTTTCCTTTGCTGTGCAGAAGCTCTTTAGCTTGAAGTAATCTCATTTGTCTATTTTTGCTTTTGTTGCCTGTGCTTTTGAGGTCTTATCCAAAAAATTCTTGCCCAGACTAATGTCATAAAGTATTCCCTCTATGTTTTCTTCTAGTAGTTTCATAGTATTGTGTTTTACATTAGTTTTTAATCCATTTTCATTTGATTGGTCTAACTCTTAGCTTTCTATTAATGATCTATTGTGATCTCTCCTCATCCTACTTTTATGGTGTAATTCCCACCACTTCATCATATTAATCTTGTACTCTAATCAAACCAAATTATTTATAGGTTGTCATACACAACTATTTTTTCTACAGCAAGCATTTATTGATTGACTATAATATTCCAGACGCTGAACTAGGTGCTGTGTATAAAATGATGGATGAGACTAAGTCCATTCACTCAATAGCCTCCTTTAATCATAGAATTTCTGCTACCTGTAATATATTTCCTATTTTGTCAGTCTGGAAAATTCTATTCATCCATCTATACTGAACTTAAACATGGCTTCCTCTGGGAAACATTTCCTGATTATACCCATTAGAGATAGTCACTCCCTCTTCTGTGTTCCCTAATACCTTGTGCACATTTTTATTATAACTCTTCTTACCCACTCGTTTTACTTACGTATTGCTTTCTGAGAAGACTTTGGGTTATATTAGCATATTTTGCAAATCTTTGTATCCCTAGTGCCTAGCAGCAATCTCCATAAATGTTAAATGAATTAATGATGAAATCAATGAATTAGAATAAGAAAGCTAAAGTCAAAGAGGAAAGCAGAGGAGAAGAGAAGAGAGGAGGGGAAAACAACAAAAAAGCCTCTAGAACACTCATCTTGAATCTGTTTTTGGGTCATAATATTTTAAAGTTAAGACGAAAGGCAGGAAACTAAGGTGTTTGTTTTGTAATGTCCAAATACTTCACACTGGGCAATTATCTTCGTAATAGCCTTCATTTCAAGGGCTACATTTTGTGGCTGTATTTTAATTAACTGAAAGTGATTCCACATGTCAAGAATTAGAAAGCCTACAAGATGATCTCATTACAGTCAATGAGAAAGGTCACATAGAGCATTGCTCATATGTGCCTTCTCACCAAGAAGAAGCCCAAGCTATAAACTATATCTACTAACACTGATTTGTAGTAAACATCTCATTCGGTGCTGTTATATACAGTGTCTGTCTGTGTAAATACATTTTTCAGAAAGAAATTTAACTCCTGATATTAACTGGAAGGTGCTTGATTCCCAGATGAATTATTTAGAGTGTTTCCTTTTACATAAGTTATTCTGAGAATCTCAGTTCTGTTTTGCTAATTCTCTCAATGTACTATGCCTTTTTTTCCTGTTCATAGGAGTTTTGTTACAATTTTAAGAAATGTAACTGCAGCTATAATCATATTTGCATTAAATCTGAGGTTAAATGTTTCCAATTATCATTTTTAACATGAAAAATCATGATTTGTAATAATAATATGCTTATAATAAATTAAAAAAACTGGAAAAATTTTATTTATATTTATATATTTTTTATATTTAGAATTACTATTACACAAAATATAGTAACAGAGAAAGGAAGGTCTTTGGGAGTAGTGGAAAAAGCACTGGATGGGGCTTTAGGGAACCTAGGTTCCAATCCTTACTTTGTTAGTTGATAAAACAGGTTGGTTTTAGGCTAAGTCACTTTCCTTTTGGACTCCAATTTTCTCTTCTGGCAAAACATATGCTCAACTAGATCAGAGGTGGAAAACTAGAATATCACAGTTTGAATCCCATATTAAATAGGTTTAATAAAAAAATTTGGGTCAGTGTAGCATTAATAAATAAATTAGAAAGATTTAGCAGGCCTGCAATCTCAGGTTTGCCAAAGTCTACCCCTCCCTTCATCCCTAAGCTGCACATGCATAGAACATACCTGAAGAAGGATAACAAAGGCTTTGAGAACTGAACTGTAATATAAACACTGCCCAAGATCCAGACCAAACTCTCCTCCAGTAACCACAACCAATCTTTCTATTGTCATATACTTGCAGATATGTGAGAAATAAAATTGTACGCCTTAGGATGAATGATCACTAAGGTCCCCTCAACCTTAAAATCTTGTGTGTTTCTACTTTGTGGTAAAGTCACTACTGTGTGTTGTTTGAATGAAAGCAGTTTTACTATAGTCATTGATTTGAGGCTTAGCTATCTAACATCTTCTGGAATATTAGTATTTTGTGCTGTTTCCTGTAAAGAGGGCTCAATGCAATTATATCTTATATTCTTGACTAGAACCTCTCATGGCACATAGTCAATAATATTTTAATGAATAAATCTGCAACATGATACAAAGTAAACCCCAAAGTTACCAATAAGCAGAACTTAATTGTAAGCATAATTTGGGAGCACCTTAAATGTACAAATATTTGTATAACTTATTAAAGTTCAAAGATAAAGGATATTTAAACAGCTAAATTTTTTTTAAAAATGTAACTCAATTGAAAGTCAAAGGAAAGAGGAAATTCTGTGATATATAAATTTAGATCACTGTACAATTATGTAATTCTATGAAGACGACTTTAATGAATTTTAACAATATCATTCCCTCTGCTTTATTATTTGTAGTGGAGGTAAATTAAATAAATTGTCTTAGGGAAACATTAGTATCTTCAAAAAGATAGAGATTGAAAGCCACATTTTACTTTGTCGGATATCTCTCATATATTGGCCAATTGATAATTTTTCATAAATTTAGTTTCAAGGATCTGTTTTCTTTATCTGTGAATTTTAAACTTTTATTTTAATTAAAATTTATAAATTGCATCTTTTTTTTTTGTTTTTGCATAAGCCTGGAATTGAATTTAAAGCCATATGTAATAGGATTAATTAGATACTCTCACCTGCTTAAATTTTTAATCTTTTAAGTAAAGTGCAATTTTCTTTTAAAATTTCATGAATTTTAACTTAAAATTTTGAATGGTTGTTAAGTGCAGGTGAGAGAAATAGGACATAATATGGTTTTTATTGGTGTACTAACTTGAGTAAAGGTATCTACTAAAATGAATTTCTATCAATGTCCATAAACTATTTTATGATGGGAAAAGAACAGGCTTACTACATATTTTCACTTTCAGGGTTACCAAAGTAAAGCTGTATTAGTCTCTGATGATGATCAAAAAATAGCAAGCACACAGGTTTTCTGATGTGGCCATTTGCAGAAATTGCCTGCTAAGAAAAGTATACACAGTTATATTATGAAAATCAGATATGAGTATCTGCTATTTGATTATCTGAAATTTCACCATGCTTGCTGAGGAATGTCTTTTCCATTATGAGATCTCCAGCTTAAAAGAAATTGCATCATGTTTCCTAGTCGTCTCAGGTCACTGAGGATACACTATAAAAAATTGTTTGGAAAAGTGTTTTTCTTTGCAAAATTGAAGACACCTGACAGCTGAAAAGTCACTGTTAACTTTGTTTGGAAGCAAATTATAAGAACTTTCTTCTTCCTGTTTGTAGTTTGCTGGCTGTGATTTATCTTAAGACAAAATATTATTTTGTTTGTATTCAGTTTGAGATAAAGTGAGATCTGGTTTCTCATTGAAACGTGAAACCAGAGAAAAGAATGAGAAGTGGAGTTCATGCAATTTTCTCTTTCGACTTTTGGTACTGATGACTTTTTATACTAATCGATTGCTGATGGTAAAGAGAACTAGATTTTATTCACAAAATATTAACTTAGGAAAAAAGGTCAGGTTTTTTTTGTCTTTTTTCGTGACCGGTAATGGGATCGCAACCCTCAGTGTTGCGCCCATACTGGGGCCAGCACCCTCGGTGTCGCGCCCACACCGCGCTCAACCAGTGAACAGACCGGTCTCTATATGGGATCCAAACCCTTGGTGGGAGCACGGCCGCACTCCCAAGCGCCGCACTCTACCGAGTGCACCACCGGGCCAGCCCCAAAAGATCAGGTTTTAACATTTGACATTACTTCATGGTGCTATTTGTGGACCTAACATGTAAAATAACTTTATCTACCACTTAAAAATAAGAATATAGGACACAGTTCCAGCCACAAAGAGTAAGCCTACTAACTTACACTGATTACATCTACAAACTCTACAAAATACAAAAAACAAACAACAAGCAAACAACAACAACAAAAAACAACTACTTGAGATCTCTAAAAATAAACAAGCATTTTGGGGAAGGAAATCAAAATATGACACAGGCCAATATGTAGGAGGTGTTTCTTTTGTTGTTGTTTGTTTGTTTTTTTAAATTCCCTTAACTTCCAGTTTTAACTGCAAGGCAGTTCCAACCAGTAACCGCATAGCAGGAAGGTTGACATATAGTCCAAAAACAGCCTGTCTTTCAGCGCAAGAGAAATATCCATTTTCTTTTATTTTCTTTTTTTCTCTCAGCCCTGTCTCAAGACCATTCCCATCTGAGGCACAGCAGCTGTGGCATAATCACCTAAGACCAGGAGAGAAAGCCTATCTATCTGAATAGAGAAACTGGGGAAAAGGGGTCCATGTCACGCAAAGTGAGGGAGAAACCTTGTAATGTGTAAATCTTTTTTTTTCCTCTTACCACTTGACCCCAAGTACAGCCTAAGTGCTAAGTACCTACACATCATTGTAGGAAGCTAAAACTTTGAGAGAATTCCATCGTTTAGACCAGAACAATAGGAAAACGGACCTGTTGTAGCTGGAGAGAGTGGGGGAAATCCCTGAGAGAAGAAAGGGGAAAAGATCATTGATTCTAAGTATGAACCAATGAAAGGTCTGGGCTCATCCCCCAGCTGTACCTGCATGGAATACACCCAGAAAAGATAATAGAGCATTTAACAACTGAACTGCAATATAAAAATCGCCCAAGGTGCAGACTAAACCTTAGTGTCATATGCAAGGGGTACACACAAACATTATTGAAAAGGCTTTGAAAAATCAAATGGCATTGGAGACACCTCACACAGAAGGCAAAAAAAACTTGGAATCTGAACCCAGCTGGGTTTATTGCTTGCTACAACCAAATAATAGCAACAGCCATGAGGACAACAACAACAACAACAAATCAGCATTCTTCAGAAGATTTAAAGAGGAACAAAAGCCTAATCACAATATTCAAAATGTCCAAGATGCAATGCAAAGTTACTCAACATACTGAAAAACAGGAAAATCTCACAAAATCTCAAAAGAAAAGATGATCTGTAGATAGATGCCAGAGCTGAAATAAGAGGTAAGCATTGTCAAATAAAGACCTTAAAGCAGCTATTATTATTATGCATCAGTAACTAAAAGTGAGCACTCATAAAAAAATAGAGATAAATGCTCAAAGAAATATAATCTATATAAACAAAAACAAATAGAAATTCTGAACTTAAAAATTCAATATTTGAAATAAAATATGTACTAAATAGTCTCAATAACAGAATAGAGTCAGTGAACAAATCAGTAACAAAATAGTGAGCTTGAAATTATATTAATAGAAATGACCTAAACTGAAGAACAGAGAGAATAAACAATGAAATAATTGAACAGAACTTCACAAACTTCTAGAATGACATCACGACATCCAATATTTAGGCCACTGGAGTCCCTCGAAAAGAGATTAGTACAGAAAAAAGTATTTGAGAACCTAATATTTGAAAAACTAATAATGAAACTTCCAAGGTTTGGTAAAATAAACAAATTAACATATTCATGAAGCTCTGTGAACCACAAACCATAAAAACTCAAAGAAAGCAATACTCAGACACATCATAAACTGCTGAACACCAAAGATAAAGAAAAAATATTGTTCCCTACATATAAGGGAACAACCATTGGAATAATTGCATATTTCTTATTAGAAACCATAGAGGCTAGAATATCTTTAAAGTGCTGAAAGAAGAGAACTGTCAATGCAGAACTGTATAACCAGTGAAAATATAACCTTTAGAAATGAAGGCAAAATGAAGGCATTTTTAGATGAAGGAAAAACTAATAAAATCTATCACTAACAGACCTACTCTGAAAAAAATGCCAAAGGATCTTCTTTAAACTGAAAGGAAATGGTATCAGAGTAAACCTGAAACATGAGTATTAAAGGAAGAGTAACAGGCATAATAAATATCTAGGTAAGTACAACAGATAATCTTTCTCTTAAAATCTTTGATATAAGATATATGACTATTGAACAAAAAATTATAAGACTGTCTGGGGGGTATTTGAATTTATATAGATGTATTGCATATGACAACTATAACATAAAGGGAAGAGAATAAATAGATAATGTGGTTACAAAAACACTTTAAGTAGACAGTGAAAATGTATATGAAAATCTATAGTGCAATCATAAAAATTACAAAAGAGATAATGCATAAAAGCCAGTAGATAAAATGGGTTATTAACATATATCCAAATAATCAAGAAGAACATTAATTCATTAATCAAGACACTGTGGTTTTAGTGAAAGATTAGAGACATAGATCAATGCACAAAATAGAAAGTTCAAAAATAGACACATATGTATGTGGTCTATTGATTTTTGCCAAAGATGCAAAGGCAATTCAATGAATTTCATCTGAATGCAAAAGGAAAAAAAAAAAAAAAAAAAAAAAAAAACCATGATCCATACTTCCCCTTTTATACAAAGACCCACTCAAAATGGACCACACACCAAAAGGAAAAAAAAAAAAAAAAAGAACCATGATCCATACTTCACCTTTTATACAAAGACTCACTCAAAATGGACCACAGACCAAAAGGTAAAACATAAATTTATAAACTGTTGATGGCATTCAGAGCATGCCATCCCAAAATATGCCACTTTGACATATTGATTATTTTGAATTAAAGGCACTTGGAAAACAGATTCAAAATGGATACTCTGATATTCCTGTTTCTTCCTGAAAGCAGGAGATAAAACTCCCATGCGAAAGGTGCACTCCCTGTACCAGGAAGAAGACCTTTATATCAACAAATAGTCAAGGCAAATAGAAATCTATACAAACACTTTGTTAAAATGATTATCTTCCTAGTCACTTTTCCACAATTAACTGTCCTCGCCCAAACCCCTTTGCCTTATTACATTTTCATAATATACTGTTTTTTGTCAAACCTAGTCTATAAGCTTTTGGCCCCAACTGCTTCTTTGGATCTTCCTTTTCAATGTGAGGATTCCCACATGCATGCCAAAATTATGAAATAAAATTTATACGGTTTTCTCCTGTTAATCAGCCTCATGTCATTTAATTCTTAGGCCCAGCCAGAGACCTTAAGAGGGTAGATGAGAAATTTTACCTCCCCTGCAACTTTTAGAAGAAAAGAAAAGAAATTTTTGTGACCTTGGGTTAGACCAACACTTCTTAGTGATGACATTGAAAACATGACCCATTAAAGAAAACATTGATGTACTGTACTTCATCAAAATTTAAAATACTGTTCTGTGAAAGACAGAATGTAAAGACAAGCTGTGGACAGAGAAAAAAACATTTGCAAATCACTTTTATACTAATATTTAAAGAAAACTCGAATCTCAATTGTAAGAAAACAAGCAACCTAATGAAAAACTAGACAAATAGAACTGACACTTTACAAAAGATGATTTTTTAAAGATAATTTATTATACACACACACACACACACATATATATATACACACATATATATATACACACACACACATGGGATACAAAGTTGACTTTCAATAGTAGTGCACAATATTTGATGGTCAGATCAGGATATTTAGCTTATTCATCATTACAATATGTAATCATTCTTTGTGTCCGTTAACCAATTTCTCATTAACCCCCCTCTCTCACTTCCTCCCCTTTTCCACCTCTAGTAGCTACAGTTCTTACAAAAGAAGATATTTTAATGGCAAATAAGCACATGGAAAGATGTTCACGATCATTAGTCGTTCAGTGAACTGCAAATTAAAACCACAATGAGATATTACTACTTAACTGTTGGATTGACTAAAATCCAAAAATTTGACAATGCCAAGAGCTGAGGATGATGTGAGCAAGGGGAACCCTCATACTTTGCTGATAGAAATGCTAAATAATAACTGCCACTATGGAAAACAGCTTGGCAGTTTCTCAAAATGTGAAACATAGTATATGAACCAAAAAAAGACCCACTGTAAATATTTACCTGAGTGAAATGAAAACCTGGTTTCACTAAAAATCGTGAATGCTAATGTTTATAGCAGCTTTATTCATATTCGTCAAAAACTGGAAACAACTCAAATATCCCTTAGCTGGGGAACATACTGTGCCATATTCATACAATTGGAATTCTCCTAAACAATACGAAGGAACAAATTATTGATATATCCAACAACATGGATAAAACCCAGGTGCATTATGTTAAGTGAAAGAAGCCAGACTCAAAAGATAGGATTCCATTTGCACGACATTCTGAGAAAAGCAAAATTGTAAGGACGGAATACAGTTGCCAGCATCTGGGAGTGTGGGGATATTTTGATTTCAAAGGGTGAGTACAAGGGAACGTTTTTATGGCAGGGTAATAGAACCGTCCTGTGTAATGTCCTGTGTAAGTTGTGATAGTTACACAATTGCATGTATTAGTTACAACTCATAGATCTGTACCCCCAAATGAATAAATTTTACTGTATTTAAATAATGAATACCTAAACCATAAATACATGAATAAACAAATCAATTAAATAGTTGTGAGAGTTTTTCAAAGTCCATGTTTTATCGTAATTAAGATTTTCTATCACTCAAGTTCGATTGTTTACTTCATGTTAAAAACGTACCTCTTTATTAAAGCAGCTGAATTTGCAACTATGCTTACCACACCTTTGTCTTCCAAACTACATCTTCGGTGTGTTTTAAAGAAATAAATTCCTAGGTTACACTTTAGCATTTAACTAATCTTAACTTTTTATTTGTGAATTTAACCTGAAATGTTTAGGCTTTTGTCAAAGTTATTCCCAGCGATTATACCCCTCCTCTGTACTGAGCCAATGCATATAATTTGACACTTGATTTTTTTCATGGGTGTTTCTTCAGATCCTCCAACTCTATAGCATGCTTCTTAAATCTCTGGAGCTAGATAGAGAAATAATTTATTTAGACCTCATCTCAGTGCCTTCCCAGAATTTGAAAAAACAAACAAACAATAAATGCAAGAAGAGAGTTCGCGTTTCTCCTCACTTGTGTACTAGCAACAATGACAATAAAAAAAAAAATCTAGACATCTTTCTTCTTATTGCTTGAATGCTGTTTTCTGACTCAGTAAGAATGATGTTACTCATCCCCACATTGAGCTTTCCACATTCATTTTTCGTGATTATAAATTGTTTCTCTTTGCCACATCAACACACCTGAGAAATATAATTTTTTAAAAAAATAGTCATTAATAGTCATTCTCTACAACAGTTATTCATGCCAAGATAGGTATGGTAGCAGAGGGACACAGTGGGTGTAATTTATCAGGGTGTGCATAGTTTAAGAAGCCCTGAATGTACTATAATTTTTTTTTTAAAAGATGACCAGTAAGGGGATCTTAACCCTTGGCTTGGTGTTGTCAGCACCACGCTCACCCAGTGAGCGAACCGGCCATCCCTATATAGGATCCGAACCCGTGGCCTTCGTGTTATCAGCACCACACTCTCTCGAGTGAGCCACGGGCCAGCCCTAATGTACTATAATTTTGATGTGTAGGGTACTCATCCCAGTTAAATATCACTTATATTTTAAGACTACAATTCATCAATAAATACGACATGACTTGAAAGAATAGGTGATCTCATAGTGGCAAATTGTGTCATGGAAAGTATGATCAAAGACTTAATGAAAGGTAGTCATTTCTTTCTTCTTTTCTGCCCAGCACATTTCATCAATCCCTTCTCCTGGTAACAACCTTCATCTACCCTTTGTTTGGAAAACAACTGTTCCTCAATTCCACAGTAGCTGCTACATTCAGGAAAATCATATAACTCATTTCCTTGGATTCAGTGATTGTTCTGCAATTAGTTCTGGAAAATTATATACAGATCCATGTGAAAAATTCTCTTTTGCCTTTGGGTTTGTAATACTGGGTTGATGTTCAACTGAATCTATCAGTGCACATCATTGCCAGCTGCTTAGCAAAAGCCTATCTGTAGTAAGAGAGAATGAAACAAACAACGAGAAGAAAGAAAAGCTGAGGGATTGGATGTTGGAGGGAGGACAGGAGAGAGACAGCCTGCTATGGATTGAATGTGCCCCCAAACTCATTGAAGTTTAATCCCCACTGTAACTATTGAAGGTGGGAAATCCTGTTGTGATAGGATTGGGGTCTCGAAGAGGTGATTAGATTGTGAGGATCATGCCATAGTGAATGGATTAATCAATTTGATGGTTTAATGGTGGTTGTGGGTGTGGTTCTGATGACTTTAAAAGGAAAGCTACTGAGGGGGTTAGGCTCTCTCTCTCTACTCCACCATTTTGCCATGAGATACTCCACTTCACTGTAGTCTCCACCATGAAAAGGCCTTCACTAGATGTGTTCCCAGCTTCTGAAACTGTAAGCAATAAATACTGTTTCTTTACAAATTACCCCGTTTCAGGTATTTTGTTATAAGCAACATAAATGGGCTAATACAGAGCTGATAATATTATTTGACATAAACCAATTACTTTTTCAACTTATGCTTGATTGGATTGGGCCCTTGTAACTTGAAAGGAAATTTTAGTTTAGTCAATAGTATGAATAAAATCAATATTACAAGCAGCAAAATGGCAAAATTTATATCCCCCCAAATTGATCACATCATATAGAAGAAGATAGTCTTGAGAAACTGTCAAAATACAGCACATAGAGACAACAGGAATCATGAAAATATGTTGTGTGCAAAGTAGATAATAGTGAAATAACCTAAGAAATATAGGTGCTTCTGATGATAAAAGAATAACTGGGAACAAAAATAATTGTCATAAAAATGTTCAATAAAAAGAAGTTTCCCAAGGGAGACCAGAAGTGTTGTATAATCCCCTGCCCCAGCATTCCTATGACTCTCAGGAATTGGCAAACAAGAATTATAGTTCTTTCACACATCAGGTGGGATAATCCTGTGATGTGTGTTTTGCACTCTTCTTGAAGTTCGCCTGTGGAAATAAACTTCAGTTGCTCACTGTGGTAGCTGGTTTACAGAAGCATCTCTACCAGCTTCCTTTCCTTTCCATGACCACTCTTCTATTATTGTCTCCTGCATCCCCCAAATAGACTACTTGTATTCAAATCCTTCTATCAAGGTCTGTTTTAAGGGGAGACTGCAAACTAAGACCACTAATGTTTTTGTTTCTTATTTCACTAATAAAACAAAATTAATCAGAAAAGGTCTTCCACATGTCCCCTACATCACGTTTACCATCCTACTTGCAGAAGACTCTCATATGGTTCTCCACTTTACAACTAAAAGTAGGGTGCCACTCTCGGTGTAGTTGGTGATTAATCTTCAGATCTTATCTTGTTTGACATATCAAAAGGATTTAACATGTTCGATAACTCTTTCTTATTGCAAAAAAAAATTAAATTCAATTTCCCACGTATAACATTGCTATGGGTCATGTGTCTCCTAAAATTTCATGTGTTGGAAACTTGATCCCCAGTGTAACAGTGCTAAGAAGGTGGTAAATTCAATTATGATATTTGAAAGGTGGGTCCTTTGAGAGGCGATTGGATAGTGAAGATTGTGCCCTCGTGAATATATTGGTCTATTCATGGAGTAATGTTTTATAAGCAGAGCTAGTAAGAACGTTAGCACTCTTACTCTTTGCCATTTTCTCACCACGTGATAACCTGATCATCATGGGACCCTGTAGAGAATTCCCACCCAGAGGAAGACCCTCATCAGATGGGTCCCCTGGACTATGGACTTAGCTTACTAAAATGTAAGAAATACATTTCATTTCTTTATAAATTATCCAGTTTCTGGTGTTGTGTTATAAGCAACAGAAACAGACTAATACACACACTCTACAGGTTTTCCTTTTACCTCACTAGCGGCTACTTCAGTTTCCTTTGCTGGTCACTCTTCTTGAATTCTCGACATTGGAATACTGTGGAGCTCAGTTGTTTATCATCTTATTTTCTCTGTCTGCACTCAGCCTCGGACATCTCACTTTAAAATTCATCTGTTTAGTATATCTCCAGCTCAGATCATTAACTTTAACTTGGATTCTTTTATCCAATTGCAGTTTGGACATCTGCCTTTCAGTGTTAAGCATCAACAATGAACATCCTATCTATACCTCAAAATGAGCTCCTTCTGCAGTGTTTCACATATAGAAAAAAAGCTATTCCCATTTTCTAGTTAGTCAGACCAAAATTCTGGTGTGATTCTGGAGTTTTTCTTTCTTTTATACTCCACACATTGTCTTTCAGCAAATTCTGTTGACTCTGCCTTCAAAATATATGCAAAATACAGTTGTTTGAAGATATTTTACCTTGGCTAAATTATTTGCTAGTCTATGAGATGTATGTTGTACATGTGTTTATTTTTGAGATTTCTACGAATAGTATTAAGACCACACTGTTCACATTATCAAATCTTCAGTAGAACTGTCTAGTTTTGGAAAAAAGTGCCTGTTGGAATATTCATCAGAAAGGAAAGCATATTATAATTTCAAGGCTTCAAATATCACTCACACTTCTGGGAGGAAACTTTAAATTTAAAATCCACTTTGTCACTTTTTTTTTTAATCCACTTAAAATTATTACATTAGTAGAAACCTAACTTTTTCATAAGTAGAGTAACAAAATCCAAAGACTGCTAACAATGGTGACCTCTGAGTTGAGAGTGAAAGTTGAAGGGGATCCTTTTTCTTTTCCTTCCATATAATTTCATAATGTCTAAATTGTTCATCATATACCTGTGTTACTTTTATAACTAAAAAATAAATGAGTAAAGCTATTCATGTAATCTTTGTAAAAGAGTGCTATTGAGGAAGAGACTTGCTCTAACAGACAAAAATAATTTTTTTTTCCTTTTTGTCTTTTCTCATGACCAGCAATGGGATCGCAACCCTCGGTGTCGCGCCCACACCATGCTCAACCAGTGAGCAGACCTGTCTCTATATGGGATCCGAACCCTCGGCAGGAATGCCGCCGTGCTCCCAAGCGCCGCACTCTACCGAGTGCGCCACCGGGCCGGCCCAGACAAAAATAATTTTTACAAAGCCAATTCAATTAGTGTTTTTGTAGAATAATTATAAAATATAATAGAAATGAGAAAGTTTTAGTAGTTAAAATAATTCAGAATGTGGCAAATACACAGTATAGTGATTTTATATTTAAATAATGTATATGTAGAGTATACATAGTATAATGCACATGGGTATTTAAATAATGTATATACCGCACATAGTATAATGCACAGATTTTAGGGCCAGAGTACTTAGGTTCAAGTTCTTGACATGTTCCTTATTGACTGTGTGACCTTGGGCAAGTTACTAAACCTCTCAATGCTTCAGTTTCTTCATCAGTAAGGTAGACATAATAGGCTTACCTCACTGGGTGATTATGAGGATTAAATGAGTTAACATATAGGTATAGTACTTAGGATAGTGACGAGCATTATATAACAGAAATCAGAGGCATGCTGAATGTGTGAATGTGTGTGTGTGTGTGTGTGTGTGTGTGTGTGTGTGTCTACTAAAGGCAATATCTTAATGAGGAAAATCTACAGGCACTTTTAGTAAGATTAGGAAAGAGAAGCAGCTATGCTCACTATAGATGCTTATATTCAACATTGTACTAAATGTATTAGCCAATGCAAATAGATAATATAAATCAATATCATTCAGAGGAATGTGTAGAGAGGAAGTAAAACTAACTCTATTTGCAGATAATATGATAGTATACCAAAAAAAATGATGAAATTAATTCAAACCATGAACAAATGCACTGTTAGCAGTATATAAAATTAGCGTGCAGAAATCAATATATTTAACATATGCAAACAACAATCAGTTATAGAAATTATGGTAAGAAAACATTCAGTTAAGATAGCAACAAAGCAGATTAAAATTTTGGAATAAACAATAACAAATGTGAAAATGTATATGAAGAAAATTTTAAACATTTCTCAAAGGTGCAAAAGTAGAGTTGAACAAACAAAATGACATTTTTTGTTCTTGGATAGGATGGCTCAACCTTTTAAAAATGTTTGTTTCTCCCTAAGTTAATTTTTAAATTAACATAGCCCAATAAAAATACCAACAAGCTGTTTTGTGGAGTTATTCAACTTGATAATGAAAGTTCATATGAAAAAACAAAAAAACTATGCAAGAATAGCCAGGAAATCATTGAAAAAAAACTATGTGAGGGAACTAGCTTTACCAGACATTAAAAATTACAATAAAGTATCTATAATTAAAATGGTGTTGCATATTAATAGACAAATAAACCAATGGGAGAAAATAGAATTCCCGGAGGTAGACCAAACTACATTTGGAAATTTAGTATGTAATGAAAGTGGCACCTCGCATCAATGGGAAAATATGGGCTTTTTCATAAATTGCACTAGAACAAATTATTAGCAATTTTCAAGAAGATAAAATTAGATTTATACCTCTCATCATATACATGAATAAACAGATTGGTCAGGAATCTAAATATAAAAAATGAAACCCTACAAGTACTACCAAAAAATGGATTAATTCTTTGGCCTCGGCAGAGGGGAAGTCATTCTAATTATGTCTCAAAATCCAGAAACAATAAAAAAAAGGATTGATAAATTTGAGTACATAAAATTTTAAAAAAGCCAAGCATAAATCATAAAATATGAAATCATCACACTGAGAAAGGATATAAACTGAAGTCACTTAAAATATATAAAACTAAAAATATATATATATATATATAAAACTAGCTCTAAAATGTATGAAAAGATATTAAGACTCACTCACAGAAAAATTCAAAATAAAACAACACTAAGATATTTCTCACCTATACAATTGGTAAAAATGAAACAGTAAGATAGAATAGTCTTTGGGTGAGGCTGTCGAGAAACAGGCACTGTCACTGTACAGTATTAATAACAGAGATGTCAATAGACACAAGCCTTTTGGAGGTCAATTGGCAATATTAACAAGACTACATATGCACTTACCTTTGACCCAGTAATTGTAATTCTAGAATTTACTGTGAAGATACATTTTTGACAATATGAAAATAGATATGCACGAAATACATATTGCAGCATTGTTTGTAACTGCAAAATTTGAGAAAGAAACTAAATGCTCATATACAGGAGAGTGGTCAAATAAACCATGATATATCCACAAACTGAAGTATCATGCAAGTTTAAGAAAGAATGAGGAAGAGATCTATAAACTGATATCAGATGATTTCCAGTCTTCATTAAGTGAAAAAAGCAAAGGTCAAAGAGTAGATGTCTATTGTACACTAACTTTCATGTATAAAAGAAGGGGCTATAAAAAATTTACGAGTGTTTGTTCTGTTTTGCAAAAACAAAAACAGGAAGAATAGACAAGAAACTAAAGAGATTAGTTAGGTGCAGGAGATGGGCAGGAATGGGTGGAAGGAACAGGGCAATGGGAACAGTGATAAAAGTGATGAGGTTTCTTTGGGTATATTTAAAAATAGTTCTGACTTTTAGAACCATTCTAATATTATATGCCACCAAAAAAGATATAAATAAATAGAATCAGAATGCAAATGGTAACAAGTGAACCTAATTTCATTACAAACGAATAACATAATCACACTGAGGAAGGTGTGTGTTGGGGGGGGGGAAGGAACTAATCTAAGCAGAGTTAGAAAACAAAAGAACTACAAACAAATATTATATGCTAGTTTATAAATTTGTTTTTCATGAAGGTATGTTATTAGCAATTCTGGAACAATATGTTTAACAGGACTGAGCAAATCAGTAAATATATTTTCAATAATGAAAGCCAGCTATCAATGATAATTTTCTGCATTTGTTGATTATACTATACTTATGTAAGATCTTAGTATTTGAGAAAGCTAGGGAATAGGTTTACAGGAACTCTGTGTGTGGTTTCTGCAAGAGGTTTTGTAAATATAACATTATTTCAAAATAAAACTTTAAAATGATAAATCAGTGGCAAAAGAATGATATAACAATGCATAATAGAGACAATGTGTTCACTGAGAAAAAGTACTTAGATAATGACTGCTTATTACAAAATAACGAAAAGATTTATTTTGTTTGTTTTTTCTTTTAAAATTATTTTTATGTATACATATTTATGGGGTACAGAGTTGACTCTCAGTATTTGTGTACAGTATGTGATGATCAAATCAATATTATTAGCATGTTCATTAATTTCTGGGTCCTCTATTCTGTTCCATTGGTCCAAGTTTCTGTTTTTATGACAGTACCATGTTGTTTTGGTTACTATAGCTTTGTAGTATAATTTGAAGTTAGGTAGTGTAATGTCTCCAGTTTTATTTTTTTTGCTTAAGATTGCTTTGGCTATTCAGGGTCTTTTGTTGTTCTATATGAATGTTATGATTGTTTAACAAAAGAGTATTTATGTATCCCTTTAATTATTTATTTATTTTGGCAGCTGGCTAGTAGAGAGATCTGAACCCTTGATCTTGGTGTTGTCAACATGATGCTATACCAAGTGAGCTAACTGGCAAGCCCCTATATATATGCCTTTTAAAACATTGGAAGAGCCTATAGGAGAATATCTATGTGACCTCTGGATTAGGAAATGCTTTATATGCATACAACTAGTATAAGAAATCAAAAAGAAACAGATATTATTTCATAAAAAGTTAATATTTTATAAAGGTATCATAATCCTAATTAAAAGGCAATGTACAACTTGAGTTTAAAAAACTTACCCAAATATGTCAGAAAGAGAGTTAATATTTAAGCAGCGTATAAAGATTTCCTACGAAACAACAAAGAAGTATCCTATCACACCAGTAAGAAAGTCGGTATAGCTAAAAAATGTCTGACAAGACAGGCTTTAAGATAAAAAGCATTAGTAGAAGTAAATAGGTGCTTTTATGATAATAAATGATTTAATTCATCAGAAAGCTATAACAGTACTTCATTTGTATGCTGTAAATAGTAAAACCTCAAAATGTATAAAGCAAAAATTGATAGAAATCCAGGGAGAAATAGAATACTCCACAAACATAATAGGATAATTTATCATGCCTCTCTCAGCAATTAATAAGATAAGAAGACAAAAATTTTATAGAAACTTGAAAATTTGATAAAAAACAAATTAACTTAATGAATACATATGGAATATTTAGCACAACTGTAATGCACATTCTTTCAAATATACACATATGAAAGTTAGAAATATACAGCATTAGAGAGCAAGTCTTAAATAATCAATTGGTTAAAGATGAAATAATAATGAAAGTCAGAAAATATTTTGGACTGACAAAGGAAATGCTATATACCAAAACTTGGGATATGCAGCTTCAGCACTACATAGAGTTAAATATATAAATATAAAAGAAGAAAGGCTAAAATTAATTATCTAAGTATACAACTTAATATGTTAGAAAAAGATCAACATAATAGACCCAAATGAAATAAATGTAGTTAAATGATAAAGGTAAGAGCAGAATTTAATAACATAAAAAATTTAATAAAGAGAATCAACAAATCAAAAAATTTTTGAATATACCAGTAACATTAAGAAACCTCAGGCACATTGATGGAGAAAAAAAGAGGGGACACAGACAGACACACACACACAAAACTTAGTAATTAAATAGGGGGCTGAAGTATAGGTACAGAATTCACAAACAATTACCAGTAGGTTATACACTAAAAGTGCATCACAAAATTTTAAAGAATAGATGAAAACGTATGAAATGTTAACATTATGAGCTTGAGGTAGGAAAAAAAAAATTCTTACAGAAGCTACAGAAAATTAAAACCGAAATGAAAAAGATTGTAAAATTTGACTCTTTAAAAGTAAGAACTACTATTTATTAAAAGATACCATAAAGATAGTGAAAAGACAATCCACAAACTGGGAGAAGACGGTCTAGTACATGTAACTGAAAAGCACACTATCCATAATTTATAAAGAATTTGTACAAATTGATAAATAAAGATAAAATACCCATTAGAGAGAAAAGGGCAAAAGACATGAACAGCCATTTCACAGAATAGGAAAAAGTAATTGCCAATAAAAATCTATGTATAAAAGCATACCCTTATTAAATAATGTGGAAAATGTATCTTGAAATCATACCATTTCACACTCACCAGATAAGCAAAGATTATAAATCTGACGTTGTTGATTTGTGAGGATGTAAAACTTCTAGAACTCTCATACACTGTTGGTGGGAGAGTAAATTATTACAACCATTTTGAAATAAATAATATTTAGCACTATCTAGTAAACTTAATGATACATATATCTTTTGATGCAACAATCTTATCTATAGAGAATCTCTCACATATGTAGACAGTGAGACATGTAGAAGAATGTGCATAGCAGTGATGTTGGAAAACAAAACACTGGAAACAACCAAATTTATATCAAGAACAAAACTGATAAATAAATTGTGGTATATTCATGAAATGGAAAACCATATAGCAATGATGTTTAGACCTACAGCTATCCATCTCAATGTGGATGAATCTCACAAAGTTGAACGAACAAAGCGATTGCAGAAGAATGCATAAATCTGATCCTATTTATACAATTTACATACATCCAAAATTATAGAGTATATTGCTTGCAAAACGTACCCATTTGGCAAAATTATAACAAAAAGCAAAGGAATAATGAATAAAGTTTATGACAAGGATTACCTCAGGAAGGAGGAAGGGAGATGAATACGATCAGGGAGAGGTACAGAGGACTTCAAAGGTTATAGTTTCGTAGGCTGCATGTTAGGTGCACTGTGCTCTTTTTAGAATTTTTTTCACAAACTGTAAGTAATAAAATATTTCATATATTTCATACTAAAATAAAAATAAAGCATTATAAAATATAATAACTTGGCTTGTCTATAGTTCACTTCAAATTTCTTAATGATTGGTGGATGCTGCTTCTTAGCAAGTCTATATTAAAAGAACGCTAGAAAATTGAGATTATTGCATGAGTTCATTCTAAAGTAACCTTCCTTAACCCTCCTTTAGCTAATATGTTCATTTTGTTAGGCCTGTTCAATAAGATATATCTGCAATTATCATGCATGAGCTGTCGTTTCCAAGTTGAAAAGGAGGATGACATTGGTTACATGGTGCTCCACACAAGCAGCTACCTACATGCTTTTTCTTTTCTATTCTGACCTAAAATAGAAATTTTGTTTCAGATTAATTCCCTTTTTCTTTAAGGATATGATTTTATTTTCACAAAGTCACTGAAGCAGAACAATAGTAAGGACCCAGCCATAAATAAAAGGTATATTTATTTGGTTTGTTCATGTTTTCTCTGTGTATGTCAAGGCATATCCAAGTAACTGTATTAATATTCACCACCCCTTACTAAGAACCACTCAGTCTTTCTTTTCCAGTGAACTGAAATCAGGTTTTAAAGAGATGTTATGCAAACCAACAATACCCTAAAAGCCAGTCCTGAAACGTTAACTTTGGTGATTCAGAAATCCTCTGGAATACTAAATTTCAAGAGTAACCCCTAAATGCATGTCACCAATTCACCTACTTATGTACCTGAGATTAAATCAAATGAATCATGCCTTCTCTGATATTCATATTATTTTAGTAAGGTTAATTCTTAATTAGAAAAAAGCAAGTGATTATTTTTGCTCCTATTAATTCTATAGAATTATTAGTTTCAAAACTTGAAGATGGGCCTTACCATTTATAGTCTTACCTGATTTAATAAAATGATATTTCTAATATTGGTACTTCTGATATTGATTTCTTCATAGAGTAAAATCAAGTGCCTTTTTTTTGAAAAACTGAAAATATAAAATTAAAAATCCTAGCATGAGATCCAAGTCATAAATTTAAAGCCAATTTACTAGGAAACAAGAGTCAAAGATTGTAGAATTGAGAAAGAGAGAAAAAAAAGATTGCTAATAAAAGCAAATTAGAAAAAGAAGGTTTTCGTATTTTTCAAGACTCCTCCCATCTCCTCGTCAGGATGTTGATGAATTTTAGAAACCTCTTCGGCGGTGCTTTCTCCTTAATGTCCAAAATGTTACTTCCCATCCCATCTGCCACTTATCATTCCATTTAGCGTATGTAAGAACATGAGCACCATGTATATCTCGAAGCTTGTCAATGTACCATGTTGACATTCAAATTTAATCTGGATGATAGAAATCAAAATAGCATGTCTGCGTGGTGACAGAGGGTGTCAGGGTGAGGTGATTGACTGGGTATAGTTGTGAGGAAACTTTCTGGGGCAGTGGAAATATTCTTTATTTTAATCTGGGTGATAGGTATATATAATTGTAAAAATTTATTGAGCTGTACACTTAAGATTTGTTCATTTTACCATATCTAATTTATATTTCAGTAAAGTATCATTAGCAAAAATAGTTTAAGAGAATATAAATCAGAAAATTTCTTAATTCATGGCTTCCCAGCATATTTAAAATAAAATCCAAGTGCCTTACCATAGCTTGTGAAGCTCTATGTAATCTAGTTTCTTCATGTCTCTCCATGTTCCTTTCCCGACATTCTTTTCTTTGCTTACTTTGTTTTTGCCATGTGGTTCTTGCTGTTCTTTAAACTTCACACCGAGCCTATTTACTTATCTGAGGGTCTTTGCATTTGCTGTTTGCTCTGCCTGGAATGCTCTTTTTACAAATATTTGCATGATTGACTTTCTCAAACAGGAGAAATGTCACTTTCTCATAGAAGTCTTTCCTAGCCACCATCCCTTTAGTCTGCTTTGTTTTTTCACAGCGTATGTTGATATTCCACATTATATGTTCATTTGTTTATTGTTTATTGTCTCTTTCCACATAGTAGTTAAGAGCAGGCTGATACAAATAGACCCACACATGTGATATCTCAATAGATAGAATTTTATTTCTTGTTCACCTATGAGTCTCAGGTGGCTATTTAGATTTCACTGTTGGCTCATCTCTATTCAACGGCACCTTCTGTCTTGTTGATCTGTAATCCCATAGAACCTATTTGTCTTCTGCATCCAGCTAGTCAAAGGAGAAAGAGCACATATGAATGGTTTTATGAATCAGGCCTCAAATTATCACGCTTCACTTTTGTTTACACTCTTTTGGCTAGAGCTCTGTAACATGCCTATCTAAATGCGAAGGGGATTGGAAAACACAGTCTAGCTACATGCCAAAAAAAAAAAAAAAAAAAAAAAAAAAAGAAGAGAGAGAGAGAGAGAGAAAGAGAGAATAAATAATGGTGATCACCAAATAGCAGTTTCACCACACTGCCCCACCTGAAATACATGCTTCATGACGGCAAGAACTTTCCTTGTCTTTTTGCTCACTGTAATGTACCCACCTTCCAAAACAGTACTGGTACATAGTGTGCATTTAATAAATATTTCTGGGTGAATAAGTAATTTCAGTGCAACTTTAGCTGGTTGAAGGAAAACAGCTCCAAGTTTACCCAGCTCCTCTAATTTTTGTCATAGACATCGCTATAAGGATATATCCCACCAATGAAAATTAGTGTCAGCTCTGTGGTGCTACTCTCCCTTTACACACATATCCTTCCAAATATAGGGAAAGAAGACAAATTTCTTAGGCCACAGAGCTAAGATGTGCAAAAATGTATTTTCTTTGTCTATGGCTCAAAGTGACCTATATTCTGAGTTTCCATTCCACTTGAAAATAGGAAATATAACCTCAGTCAACTGTGGCTGAATGGATTAAAATCAGTTAATTCAGAATTTTCCCTCTTCTTTCTTCCTAGTGACACCTATATTTCAGGAAGCTTATGTAAACATCATGAAGTCTGGTCTGAAGATGGCATCTTTTCACTCTGCATCCTCTGAGATCATCTGTCATTGCTCCTCAATGTTGGCATGTGTCAAGATGTCCCCATCCCCATATGCTCCACACAGCTTTCCTGTGTTGCATTCCCTCATAATAACTACAAGATCTCTTCAGGTCTGTTAATTTGCTCTTTCTTTCAGATATCTTCAGGCATTGGTAAAATAGGCTTCCTTTTCCTTCCAATTTGGATCTGAAGAAAACTCAGTGGGGCTATCCTAGGCACTGTCTTATCCTGCAGCTGTTTCTTATCTACTGCTCTCATGCTGCTTCTCAGTGTTCCAGATAGGGAGAGCACAGTCCTACTCTTGGATTCTTGGACCCAGCTATTACACCAGCATGTAAGTCTATACTTTGCCTTTCAACCCTATTTCTCATTCTTTTCTTCTCTAACTCTTTTCCTATCTCCATTGTCTCTTACTGTGGAAACATCTTGAAGTCTAAGACAGGATAGCATTTTTTAAAATACATTCTTTGCTAATTTTTTGTTTGTGGTATAGATGTTATGTCCAAATTCTCTCATGGTTAGACATTTGAAATGCAAAAATTTCAGCAATTAAAGCTTGAAAAAACATTTTTCATAAATTAATATATCTTTCAAGAACATTTTTCTTGTAGCCTCACTTCCCTGAGGCAATGACAGTGAAATGCTATAGTTTCCTGGGCTGGGAATCTGTGTAGTAAAAGAATGTTTCAGGGCAAGGGAGATATATGTTGCTAAATACTTTTTGACTGCAAACTCCCTACTAACCTCTTTTTATACTCTTCGTAGCACCTAGCAGTGCCTTTCAAGGTCTACACACATAGAGAGTACTTTTAAAAAATATTTATTGAAGTATAGTTTAAATATAGTAAAAGTCACATCTTTTAGTGTACAGTTCTACGAGTTTTGACAAATGCTTATTATTGTGTGCTTGTCATCAAGATTAAGATACAAAATATTTTCATCAGTCCAAAAAGTTCCTTCATGAACTTTGTAATTAAAGCTTCCTCCCATCCTCTGTAGTTAGCTATTTGTTTTCTGTCCCCATAGCAACAACAAACACCAAACCCAGCTCAACTCCCAACAAGATTGACTAAGTGCTATACGATTACAGACCTACCAGAAGAAGAGGAATGCTCATTTCCAGGAATAACTTCTATTTACATCAGTCTGTATGATTGTACACATAATATTAGTTAACTAAAAATGATAAGACACCACACCAAAAAAGGAAAAAAATAGCATTTCAAGGCAATCAACAAAACCAGCTTCAGGGATGAACAAGATGTTGGGATTATAAAATAGAGACTTAAACATAACTATGACTAAATATATTAAAGGCTCTAGTAGAAATGGTGGATGATATGAATGAATAGATGTAGAATTTCAACAAAAAGATGGAAACTATATAAAACAGTAAAATTGAAATGCTGAAACTAAAAAAACATGGTAATAGAGATGAAGAATGCCTTCAATAGTTCTTTAGGTAGACTCCGTCTAGGTTAGGAAAGAATCACTGAATTAGAAGATAAGTTAAAAGAAATTACTTAAATTGATATACAAAGAGAAAAAAATGAAAAAAAAAGAGAGATTGAAGCATCCTAGAGCTGTGGAAAATATCAAACAGTCTAACATCTAAGTAGTTAAATCACAGAAGGAGAAGAGAAAGAGAACAGGGAAGAAGAAATATTTGAAGAAATAATGGCATAGAAGTTTTTAAAAATAAAGTCATCATACTCTAAAAGAACCCCAAGCAAGATAAAAAAGAACAAAGTTGGAAACATCATACTCAAACTACTTTAAACCCATGATTAAGAGAAAATCATGAAGGTGCCAGAGGAAAAAACAAATACACATTATATACAAAAGAAGCAAGAAAATAATTACACTAGATTATCTCATCAGACACTGTGCAACTAAGAAGACAATTCAAAGACATCTTTAAAGTAATCAAAAAATCACAATCAACTCAAATTCTACAGTAAGTGAAACTATCTTTAAAAAAAGGGAAAATATGCTTTTTCATACCACACACACACAAAAAAAAGAAAGCTGGGAGAATTTATTAGAGGCCAAAAAATGGTTGAAAGATGAGTTTATTACAACACAAAAAAATGTTAAAGCAAGTTCCCCAGGCATAAGGATATGATCTTAGACAGTAACTTAGGTACACACAAATAGACAAAACAATAAACTACAGATATAATTAAAATGCAGATAATTATAATGTACATTTTTTACTTTAATCACTATCAAATGTAATTGGCTGTATAAAAGAAAAATAGTAGCAATGTATTTAGTGATTATAACATATGTAGAAGTTAAATATAGAACAATAGCACAAAGGAAAGGGATAAATTGAGGTATACATTCGTATGGTTCATATAGTAAGCAGGGAGCTGCAAATAATATTTGGGGGTAGGCTGTGATAAACTAAAAATGTATAAAGTAAATCTAGAAAAAACATTCATTCTTTTTAAATAAGTGAAAATAATAAGCCAATAGTGGAAGCAAGTAGAATAAGCAATACTTAATTCTAAAGTAGGTAGAAAGAAAAGAAATTATAACAGAGAACAAATAGAAAACATCTATCAATAAGATAGATTTCAGTCCAACCATATCAATAATTAAATTAAATGTAAGTAATCTATGCACACCAATAGAAAGGTGAAGATTGTCAAATTAGAAGCAAAAGTAAGACATAACTATATGCAATTTACAAGAATACATTTTAAGTATGAAAACATAAATACATTGAAAGTAAGAGGATGGGGAAAGATATGCCATGCAAACACTAATCAAAAAAAGCTGGAGTGATTATGTTAATATTAGACAAAGTAAACCTGAAAAAATATTACTAGGGATAAAGAAGGAAATTAAATAAAGAGGGAAATTTTCTATGGTTAGAAATAATGTATTTCTAAATAATCTATGGGTGAAGTGTAAGTCACAAGGGAAATTAGAAGAGACAGAATTGAATGAAAATGAACACATGACATACTAAACTTTGTAGGGTGTATTTATAAGCAGTGCTTAGAGGGAAGTTTGTAGCATTAAATATGTATGTAAGAAAAAAGTCCCAAATCAATATTAAAAGCAAAGAAAAAAGTAGAAAATCATACCAGTACTTTTTTTATTATTGATAATTTAGAAAAGGCTTTTTTTTTTTTTCCAATTTTACAACTTGCTATTAGTATTTTAATGCAAATTTTGGGGATTGTTGTCAAATTTGGTAAATTTTTTTCAAATTTCTTTCATATATGGTGCTCAATATTTAGGAGAATTTTTTAAACCCAGCTTCTGCTGTGTACATTTCAAACCTATATTCTCCACTACCCTCATCTTTCTGGGCTGTTCACCACAGGATACATTCATAACATAACATGACCTATGTCCTTACACTTTCCTGTCATAACGCAAGGTAAGCCACCCCAGTGAGCTGTAGCAGTATGTTTGGAAGCCATTCTTACTCCAGTAATTGTACCAAATCCTTAAATATAGATGACAATAAGTGAGAATCACAATCTTGCATATCCCTCTGTAGCCAAAATAAATGCTTTCATAACTCAACCTTTTTACCCTGATCTTCAAAATGCATGTGTCCTCTCCAAAACTACACAAGAGAAAGAATGATGTGGAGAAAATGGAAACATAAAGAACAGTTATTTAACCAATTGTGGTTAAAATATTTTAGTTTTGGAAATGTTGCAAGAATATAAGACCATGTGAACAAATTGATCTTTGGGCTATAAAATGTGATTGTTCAGGTGAGGGGCCCTGAAGCTTAAATCTGGTATGTGTATATGTATGACTCAGGTCAAGTTTTTAAAATAAACTACAATAAATTTTATTTTATAACAGCTTTAGATTTATAGAATTATTGCAAAGAAAGTACAGAGAGTTCTTGTACACCCTCCACACAGTTTCCATTATTTTTACCATCTTATGTGGTACATTTATCACAATTAATAAACCAATATCATATATTATTAAATAAAGTTAATACTTTTTCAGATTTTTTCCAAATGTCATTTTTCTATTACAGGATCCTATCCAGGAAACCATATTGCATTTAGTTGTCATGTCTCCTTAGGTTTCTGTTGACTCTGACACCTTCTCAGACTTTCCATGTTTTTGAAGTCCTTAAAAATTCGAGTAGTACTGGTCACATACTTTGTAGAATGGCCCTCAGTTGGGATTTGTCTGGTGTTTTTCTCATTATTAGATTGATGCTTCGGGGAAAGAAGACCACCGAAGTAAAGTACAATTCTCATTACATCATTTCAAGGGCACATACTGACACTATGATTTGTTAGATTGATGCTAACCTTGATCACCTGGTTTGAGGCAGTGTTAGGTTTCTCCACTGTAAAGTTCTTCTTCTTTTCTTAATTTTCCATACTTTACTCTTTGGAAGAGACCCTACACACATCCCACACTTAAGGAGTAGAGAATTATGCTTTACCCCCTTCAGGAAGGATTATCTATATAACTTGTTTGGAATTTTTTAGCATGGAAGATTATTTTTTTTCTCCCCCATTTACTTATTTTATCATTTATTTATATCAGCATGGACTCATGGGTATTTGTTTTATACTTTGACTTATAGTCCAATACTACATTACTTTATTTTGCTGGTCATATGGTTCCAGCTTAGGCCATTGGATGCTCTTCTTCCAGTTGGTTCCAGTATTCCTTCAACATTCCCCCATCACAGTGGGTTTTGTTCTTCTTGTTATTTTCTTACGTCTTGTATTTTTTTACCACTTCCTTATTTTATGGCACTACATGATTCTCCCAACTCTTCTTGTGTATTTCCTCCCACAGTCCTCGAATAATTTCTCCAAGGAGCCTGGTTTCTTTTATTGAAGAATGGTATTAGAAACCAAGATCTAGGTACTAAGCATGCTCATTGCTACTGTGGTTTAGTTGCATTTAGGTCTTCTAAGCAGACAGAGCAAGTATATACCTATATATGCAAACACAACATACATATATATACACATATATAAAATATTTCTATGTGTAAATACCTATATCTATATTGAGCTAAACATGAATTCATACTGATGTCTCCAACCCTAATCAATTACCTTATGAATCATTTTAACCTTGTACCCTTGCTTATTCGTAACCTTCCACTGCAACAGTGAGAAATCTAGCTCCCACCATCTACAATCTATTATGCTTAATTGTCATATTCTGGAATACATGTATAGTGTTCTCAGAATTGTTAAGTTTTACCCCTGTGGAAAATAACTTTATCAACAACAATAAAGTGTTTATGTACAGTTTATTTTGCCTTTAGTCTAGTTATTTCCCTACCTCTTCAGTTAGGTTGTTTCATATATTTGTAATACATGGAGATTCTTTTGTTTTACTCTGCATTCCATACTGGGATCCTCCAACCTCTTGAATAATTTTTAAAAATTTAATAATTAAGGTTAACTCTTTGTACATTAGAGTTCAATGTGTTTGGACAAATGCTTAATGTGCTGTATTGACCGCTATGTTATCATAAAGAATAGTTTCAATACCTTAAAAAATCCCCTGTGATTTAATCCCCCACTTCCCTGTATAGAAACCATGCCAATCACTGAGCTGTTTAACATCTTCATAGGTTTGCCTTTTCCTTAATGTCCTATAATTGGTATAATATAGTATGCAACTTTTGCAGACTGGCTTCTTTCACTTGGAAATATAGCTTTACAAAGTTACAAGTATATAAGAAAAAAAAGTTCTGGTGTTCTAGGCTGACTATAGCTAATAATGTTATATTGTATGTTCCTAAATAGCTAGAAAAGAGGATCTTGAATGTAATCACCACAAAGAAAAGATAAATGTTTAGGCGATGGGTATACTATCTACCCTAAGTGAATCATTATGCAATATATGCATGTATTAAAACAACACACTGATACCACACCAATATGTACAATTAAAAATTAAAAGAAGAAATTTAGAACCAATTTCTGTAATGAAAGTGGTATAATCTGCAAATGTAGCATTTAAAAACAGCAAGCAGATTTATATATACCAAATGTAATACAGTTTGGGAAAAATGACCAAACAAGTCATTTAGTGGTGTCACAATTAGGAAAGAAAAATTTTGAGGACATTGAGATTCTGAGGTGAATAATGCTTAGGTTGATAAGGTAACTAGTTTTCTTTGTTGAAAACTCTCTACAAACCTGATTTCAGAATGTTTTTATTTTGTTTGTTTCCACCTCAAAAACCAAATTGTTTTTCTTTTCCTGCCAGAAAAAAGGAAGAAATATAAAATTAACTTTCATCTATAGTTTTTAATGTCTTGATAGTTCATTTATTTTTATCACTGAAGAATAATTCATTGTTTATCCATTCACCCATTAAAAGATATCATGGTTGTTCCAGTTTTTGGTGACTATGGTGATTATGAATAAAGCCCCTACAAATATTCACATGAAGGTTTCTTATTTTTTTATATATTTATTTATTCTTTTTTGTAGACATAAATTATCAAATCAGTTGGGTAGATACCTAGAATCATGATTGCTGGACTGGACGGTAAGACCACAGTTAGTTTTGTAAGGTAATGGAGTAGTACATAAATGTCAATTAGGTCCAGTTCACTGATAGTGCTGTTTAAGTCAAGTATATCCTTATTCATTTTCTGCCAACTTGATCTGTCAATTACTAATGAAGGGTGGGTATACTGATGAAATCCCCAACTTCAGTAGTGGCTTTTTAAAATTTCTCCTTTAATTCTATAACTTTTTGCTGTATTTATTTTGCCACTATGTTACTAGGTACATACATATTTAAAATTGTTACACCTTCATGGAAAATCGATCCCTTTGTTATGTTGTGTACTTGTTATCACTGATTTTTTTTTTTACTCTGAATTCTGCTTTTATAAAATTCATATAACTATTCCAACTTTCTTCTGCTTAGTGTTAGCCTGGTGGATCTTTCTCCATCTCATTAATTTTAACCTATAGGACTCTTTATATTTAAAGCAGATTTGTTGTGGAAACATTTATTTGTGTCTTATCTTTTTATCTACTCTGATATTCTCTATATTTTAATAGGTGTACTTGAAGCATTCAAATTTAAAATGATTAAAATATATTTGGATTAATATCATGAATTACTATCAAATGCACTTGTTACTGCTTTTATTCATTGACAGAGATTTCTTTTTCTGACTTCTCTGGTATTAATTGAGCATTTTATATGATTACATTTAATCTCTTAGTATAACAATCATTGTTATTAGAAAAAATAGCAGTTTCTCTAGAGTTTAAAATATGCATTTTTAGCTGATCTAAGTCAACTTTCAAATAATGCTGTCTTAGTCAATTTGTGTTGCTGTAACAGAATACCTGAAACTGGGTAATTTATAAAGAAGAGAGGTTTATTAGGCTTACAATTCTGGGACAGCTGCATCTGGCATGGGCTTCAGACTGCTTCTACTCATGGCAGAAAGTGGCAGGCAGCCGGCGGGTACAAGCAGATCACATGGCAAGAGGAAGCAAGAGAGAGAGAAAAAGTGCCAGGGTCTTTTTAAGCAATGAGCTCTCAGGGGAACTAACAGAGCGAGAACTCACTCATTAATCCCCCTGCCCCCAGGGAGAGCATTAATCCATTCATGAGGGATCCGCCACCATGACTCAATCAGTTTCCAACACTGCCACATTGGAGATCAAATTTCCACATGAGTTTTGGAGGGGACAACACATCCAAACTCCATCAAATGCTATTTCACATTACCTGTAGTGCCAGTACCTTCGAATAGACTATCCCCAATTCCTCCCTCCTTTCCCTTGTGACATTGCTGTCATTCATTCCATTTATCCCTATGCTAAAATCATTCAAATACATTGTTACTCTTATTGCATTAAAGTTATATCTTTGATTATTTAAGAATAAGAAAAATAAAAGATTTTATTCACTTTCATTTATTCCTTCTTTAACACTCTTTCTTTATGTAGATCTAAGTTCATAACTTATATCATTTACCTTCTGCCTGAATAAACTATTTTAACAATTTTTTGCAGGGCAAGTCTACAAGTGATTGATTCCATCGGTTTTTGTTTGTCTGAATAAGTTTTATTTCTCCTTCACTTTTGAAGAATTATATCACTGGATATTGAATTCTGAGTTGGTAGTTTGTTTCCTTCAACACTAAATATTTTACTCCACTCTCTTCTTACTTGCATGGTTTTTGATGAGGTCTGCTATAAATCTTACCTTTGTCCTCATATAAGTAATATGTCCTCCCCTTACCTTCTTTCAAGTTGTTCTCTTTGTATTTGGCTTTCTACAGTTTAAATATGATATCTCAATATCTAGTACTTTAGGTATTTATTCTGCTTGGTGTACACTGAGCTTTCTCAGTTTTTGTTTTGATGTCTGTCATTACTTTTGGGTAGTTCTTGTCTACAATTATGTCAAATACTTCTCAATTCTCTCCAACTATGCATGGGTTACATCTTTTGAAAATGTCCCACATGTCTTAGATGTTCTGTTCTTCATTGTTATTATTATTATTATTATTTTGCGTTTCGGTTTGAAAAAAGTTTCTATTGACTTATGCTTAAAGCTCATTGATTCTTTCCTAAACTTGTCCAGTCTACTAATGGGCCCTTCAAAAACATTCTTTATTTTTTACCATGTTTTTGATTTCTAATCTTTTAAAAATTTTCTCTTAGAGTTTTCATTTCTCTGCTTACACTCATTATTTGTCTGTTCTTGCTGCTGCCTAGTTTTTCCCTTAGAACCCTTAACATATTAATCATAATTATTTAAAATTCTCTGTATAAGTTCAACAGCTCTGTCATACCTGAACCTGGTTCTAATGCTTTGTTTCTTTAGACTGTGGTTTCAATGGCTTTTTGGTGTGTCTTGTATCTTTTTGTTGAAGGCTGGACATGTCATATTAATAGGAGCGAGGTAAATGAGCCTCTAGTGTGATGACTGATGGTAATGCAGTTAGAAATTGAGCTGTGTTTAATGTTTGCAGTAGCCATAGGTGACAAAGGTTTTAAATTTTTCTAGTATCCTTATTTTCACCTCCACTCTTGACTTGGTTCTTCCAAATATGCTTCCTTATAGAGATTCTGTATCTTGCAACTCTTTCATATGTAATCACCATTATTACACTGGATTTGCTATTATGGTGGTAAGGTATGGGGAAGCAGAAGAATTCTATAATTTCCCAATTATGACTATGACTTTCACAAGTGTCTTTTACTATATAATTTGTTTAAATTTTGTTTTTTCCAACCCCAAATTTAAGTGAGACAGGAAGGCTAGAGGAAGACTCTTCTCTCACGTCTCTGGGACAAGGTTCTGGTAAAGTCTTTACCCCTGGATAGTAGGCCTTTGTTATGGAGACTGCTGTGGATTTCTTTACAAGGACTATTCTTTCCCTCATCCTGCTAGGGCCTTAAGGGAGATCTTCCTTGGATGTTCATTGTGAGAAACAAGAGTGTAGGTGCCCCTCTAAGATGGAAGACCCCAGAAGTTTCTCATTCTCACACTGTACCGCACTCAGTCTCTAGCAGTTCATCAAAATTACTGCTTAAGTGTTCCTATGAGTTTATGGCTTGTAGTAGCTTTCACTCTAGGTAAGCAAATCTCAGCTATACTCACTCTCTGGATTCACCTGTCACTCCAAGTTTTGGGCTAGCATTTGCCCTGTAAATTCAATTCTCTAATCAGTCCAGGTAAAGTAAGTGATTTTGAGTTTTTCCAGGTTTTACTCATTATAAGAACTGAAGCAATGACTTCTAAGCTTGAAGTCTCCCTCAGATCAATTTTAACACCAACTGAATGAAGCAACATTATCATCTATTAATGGCTACCTGTACATTTCACTGCCCTATATCCATCTATTGAAAATGGTGGGGACTAGAATGATGGCCCCAATTCAACTCTCATTTCTCCCTCATTTTCCTCCTTTCTGTATATATATTGAAGACTTCACCTTGTTTGCAATTTCAATCTCTGTTATACTGAGATGGATTTCAACCTATATTATTCTAAACATTTTAACACCAATGACTGACTCAATTATACATATTTTATAAAATATTCTTATTTCATTATAAACTCTGTTAAAGTACAACATATAGATATAGCTAAGACAGAAACATAAATTTGTAAATAGCACAAATTGAATCTGCTGTTTAGTAACTTTTTTAGCATCACAACAAATATAAAGCTAATTTTTCCTGCCCATTTTTCTACTTTGAATTTTTCTAAATTAAGTTATGTTCACTACATTACCTTTGTTTTCTATATTTACTCTTGAGATTTAAAAAATTAATCATGTTATAATTTGTCTAATTTATATGAAATGTTTTGGAAAAAGAACACTTAAAATCCTGGTATAAAACTAATGGACAGTGTTTCACCTGATATAGGCAGAGAATGGAACAGGTGAAATTATATCCCATTGGTTTTCTTAGGCTTTGTGCCAAATGTATGCATACTGTTGTACATCAAAACAAATTATAAACATTTAGCCCTAAGATATGTGATTGATGGCATTGAAGGAATCTGGACTATGTCATCCCAAAATATGCCTTTTTGACATATAAATTATTTTTGAGCTAAAGGCAATTAAGAAGCAGCAACCTGAAGAAAAGTGTCCACTATCCTCTGCTTTTCTGCCTGAAGACAGTATATAAATTCTCCTTTATGGGAAACAATTCTTATCAGTCCTGAGAGGACACCAGAGGAATCTACAAACAAACTTTATCAGTTTCTTTCCATATATTTTCCTTCCCCCAGTTTCCCACCTTTGGAAGCCTAAAGCTGTTTTTCTTTGTCTTGTCATTTTTCTACAAATTTATTGATCTTTGCTGAAGATGGGGTTCTAAGCCACTTCTCTGAGTTACCTTTCACTGAGATTTCTTCTGAGTGGTTCACTGCACATATTTGTAGATGGTTAAAAATCTTGTTTGATGTTTAGACAGGGTTGTTTAGCTAAAAAAACTTATGGAACAAAAGTCCTTAGCTAGGAGGCAATGGCCTACAGCTAGCAAGCAAAAAGGCCATCTAATAAATCCTAATCAAGTATATGTTGATTCTCAGTTGATTTTTAGATAGGGTTTTTAGGTAATGCATGTATGGGACAAAAGTCCTTGGCTAGGAGGCAAAAGCCTACAGCTAGTGGGCAACGGCCCATCTAATCAACTCTAATCACTGCTTAGGGATGGGATTATGTACTTTAATTACTTAACATACTGATTGTTGTTAAAAGATATTGATAGAACTGCTGTAGGGAAAAATGTGAAAACATGTTTGCTAAAGGCAAGCTGTTGCTGGAAACTTTAGAGACAATTATACTTAGATTCAATAATAAGAATGTAACTTTTGCTTAAATCATTTTTTTCTTCCAATTTTTTTTTTTATTTTGTCAATATACAATGTGGTTTATTATTGTGGCCCATTACTGAAACCTCCCTCCCTCCTCCCTCTCCCCTCTCCCTCCTGACAATGTCCTTTCTGTTTGTTTGTCGTATCAACTTCAAGGAATTGTAATTGTTGTGTCTTCTTCCCTCCCCCTACCCAGGTTATTTTGTGTATTTATTTATTTATTTTTAGCTACGACAAATAAGTGAGAACGTGATATTTCTCTTTCTGTGCCTGACTTGTTTCACTTAGTATCGTTCTCTCTAGGTCCATCCATGTCATTGCAAATGGCAGTATTTCATTCTTTTTTATAGCAGAGTAGTATTCTATTGTGTAGATATACCACATTTTCCATATCCACTTATCTGATGATGGACATTTGGGCTGGTTCCAACTCTTAGCTATTGTAAAGAGTGCTGCAATGAACATTGGGGAACAGGTATACCTTCGACTTGATGATTTCCTTTCCTCTGGGTATATTCCCAGCAGTGGGATAGCTGGGTCATATGGCAGATCTATCTGCAATTGTTTGAGGAACCTCCATATCATTTTCCAATACGGGCTGCACCATTTTGCAGTCCCACCAACGATTTATGAGAGTTCCCTTTTCTCCACAACCTCACCAGCATTTATCGTTCACATTTAAGGAGAGGTTATATTTTGGATGAGATAATGATTGTAGTCTTAACAACTTAGCTTTTCACAAATTGTACTTTGGAATGTCACATTGTTAATTTAAATGATGTTACTAGTTTCCATTGTTTAAGCTATACTTGGCCACAGATAACTTTTGTCACATTGCCCATGTCTTTGTGTCCTTTTGTAATGATTGAATCAACTGACTTTTCTTGTGAAACTTCCTTGTCTTTACAATAAAAACAGAAGCTAACTTTGAATCAGGGCTGTACCCAGTTTCTCCTTCTAACAGAGGAGTTGCTGAGGTGCAGTTCCTTCTGACTTCTCATTGCATTCATGTTGCTTTGAGTAATTTTTTTTTGCATCTCCATTACACAGCAAGAAGTGTAACACATATTAATAAACTTGCTTGTTTTTCTGTTGCTAATCTGTCTTTTGTTACAGGGGTCTGCCCCAACTACAAACTTATGAGGGTTGAGGAAAAATTATATTTCCTCTGACAGCATGAAAGTTCTGAGAGAAAAACACACATAAGAATAAACTCAAAACACAGAGCAATTAGCTGCCTCAAATGTGAAATTAAGGGGGTACTCTAAAAATAAAAGCCCCCAATATCCCTACCTCTTCTTTGCAAATTTGCTACCATTAATTTTAGAAATTTTATCTGGGAGAATCCCTATATGTGAAATGTATACCTTTTGGCTATGAAATGGATATCCCTGAGCCACCACCTTCCCTATTCTTTTCCCAGGACTGATATCTGTTCAAGTTGGTAAAGTTATGCTGTTACAATAATGAAAAACAATGAAATACTTCCCCATGGGTTAGCAAATAACTGCCTCCTCAAACCCCTTGGGTGTTATCTTCCACCACATATTTACCCTGCCTGTCTGGTTCCTCCCGTTGGACTTCCAGATTCCTCACAATCCAACAGGTGAAGGGCTAATGTGCAATCCGGAGGAGTTCTCCACAACTTTGCTTCAGCAGGCACCTCAAAGTCACTCATTATTTTCTGGGTCTACTGTTCTGTCTCCCAATTTCCACCTGAATCTGCTTCCATTTCAGGCTGAACGTTTTATCTGTAATTTCCCTTACTCAAAAGTAAAATCAGGAACATGTTTGTAAGCAGTCATGTGCCCCAACAAGGCCAGTTCTAAGATTACCTCAAAATAGTGAGTCTCAAAAATCAACATATATATCGAATCACCTGTGGATCTTGGTAAAATGCAGATTCTGATTCAGAAGGTCTCAGATGGGGCTGAGATTCTGCATTTCTAACAAGCTTTCAAGTTTTATTGCTGGTCCACATACAATATTTTGAATATCAATGCTTAAAACTGTTACCAAATTAGCATATATTAGAATACCAGAGATGATTTAGCAAAGCCCCTCCCCACCCCCAGGAAAGGAGGGACAAGATGTACGTGCAAGTTTCGAGAGTGGGAGAAGAAGATGGAGTGGATTTAGAATATTGGGTTTCAACAATGTGCTCCTTTTGTCAATTCTGTATCTCCAGCTTCAACTTTCTATGTTGAGACAAGCTCATATTTTCAAATGTCTATTGAACATTTCTACCCAGATGTCTCCAAAAGAGCTCAAATTTAGCGTGTCCAGAATTTAACATCTTTTTCTTTATGTATTTTCAAATAGAGGTTGAGCCTTCACCAAAAATCTAGTAAACCTGCATAGAAATGTCATTTACCTTAGATGATTCTCTCCCTCTCTTTCACAACATACATCGAATCAGTCACGTCTGGAATGTCTCTCAGATTTACCACTTCTTTCCATTTCTATTGGCAACAGCTTAGTTTAGACTCTTATGGTCTCACAACAGGAATAATGTAAAATCTTTTCATCTGCTTGCACTTTCTTTCTCCTTCAATTAATAACAAATATCTCAGATTAAATTACCATTCTTAAACTACTAATGTTTTACTTCAGGATGAAGAAAATTGAATACAGAAAGAATTAGTTGAATGTAAGAAGTACTGAGTAATAAAGAAATTAGTAAATGTGTATGTTAATCCAAGCTAGCGTTGGCTGTAAAAACCAGTCTTAATAATTATTTTGGTGGGTGTTTAATCAGAAGAAACTAAAATACTAGAAAAAATAAGATATAAGCTGGGAAGAGTATGAGCTGGGATAAAATATCCTGTTTTCTCTATAATTTATGAGGAGGCTAGATAAGTATGGAGATGTGAAAAAGAGAAAACAAGATTTTCAAAATGTGAATAATAATTTAAGTATGGAAATGATTACATTACATCTCATGAGGCCAGTTTATCTGATTTTCATAAGCTTGAACATTTCCATAATAAAATTTTAAAACAAGGCATTTTGGAAGATAAAGAACATCTTTACAAAATAATCACAAAGAGCATTTCACTAGAAAGATGTAAAATTCTGGCCCTGTATGCATCAAATAATATGGCCTCAAAGTATATAAAGAGATTTTGCCTTATATCTTTATATATTTAAATTTTTATATTTTTTATATTTTTAAATCTATATCTTTAATTTTTTATATATTTTTTAATCTTTACATTTTTTATGTACTTTATATCTTTCATTTTCCCAGTTCCATCATTTCTATGTGGTCTGACCTCCTTTCCCTCTATTTTCTACAAATTTTTCATTTACATGATTTTTAAAAAGACCCACAGGCCCAGATAAATATGAATTTTATAAATTGTAGTTTACCTTGTCATCATCCATGTTATGGGCTGAATTGTATTCCTAATTGAAGTCCTAATCCCCAGTTAGGAAACAAGGCCATTAAAGAGGTAATTAAAATGAGGCTGTTAGATTGGGGCCCCAATCCAATATGACTGGGGTCCTTATAAGAAGAGGAAGAGACACTAGGGGTGTATGTGCATAGAAGTATGGCCATGTGAAGAGGCACCAAGAGGGTAGTCAAGTGCAAGCGAAGGAGAGAGGCCTCATAGGAAACCAACCCTGACGGCACGTCGATCTTGCACTTCCCACCTCCAGAACTGTGAGCAAACTAATTTCTGTTGTTTAAGCCACTTGGTCTTTGGTATTTTGTTACGGTATCCCTAGCAAGCTAATACAATCCATTTGAACCCACCTTTTCTTTACTAAATGGTGAGGAACAGTCCTGTTTACAATAAAGAACAACTTTTTCACATTAGAAAGCTAGTGATTTATCGAATTATTTAGAGGTTATTTCATAATTGTTGGTAATAATTTTTATTATTGGCCTACCAACAATGTACCTTTGATGTGAAAACTGGCTTAAGCATACTTTTTTAAAAAAATTCTTATTGAATCATAATTGGTTATACATATTTTGGGTGTTCAACGTTGAGATATGTTAATCAAATCAATATTACTAGCATATACATTGTTACAAATCATACTTATTCTTTATGCCCCTTGTCCAATCTCTCCCCATCACCCTCTCCTTCCCCCCACCCCCCTCTGATAACCTTAGATTTCTTCTCTCCTTTTTGAAAGAGTAATGGTTACTCTGTTGATTTGTTGCCTAGATGATCTGTCCAATGCAGAGGGGTGTGTTCAGGTCCCCCAATACTATTGTAGAGCAGATACTTCTTCTGTCACTCTGGAATGGGCTTTGTGGAGAGAGACATCCTCTTCTTTTCTTTGGTCTCTGCTGGTGACTCTTCTTGTGTCAATGCACACCAGTGACTGGCAGACCATCTGCATGATGGTTGTGGGGTCTAACCACTTTCATGGCAGCCATGGTTACTGTGATAGCTGTGGTGGGCCACCCACATGGAGATGATGTTTTTGGAATGCTTCTTGGTGCTGGTGGTGTGCCTGGTTGTGGGGGGGGGGGTCTGGTACTTGGTTCCATTCCTCAGGTCCCCAGGCAGCCCCTGAGGCACTGGCAGTGTGCCTGGACAGGAACTAATTTTTTGTCATTTTTTGCTTACTTCTAAGGTGGGGGAACTTCCTGTTGGGACCAGTACTTGAGCTCTGTGGCTGGGCTAAATTGCTGCTTTGCTGCTGCTTCCCTAGGGAAGGCTTTTTGTGCAGCTCAGGGTTTAATGGTTGACATTGTAGGTACTTCTGGCTCTCCACAGACCTGGTGCACCCGGGTTGTGTAGAAACTTATCTGGGACTGAGTCTTTTCATCAAACTGCACCCCATTCACTTCTGTATTCCTGACCAGTCATCTCTGAGGGCTTCTATGCTGATTGGGGGGAAGATCAGCTGTCCTTGCTGTGCACCAGTGTTCCCCTAGTGGGCCTGTTTATCCCACTGCCCATGCTGCAAACACTTCCCATGGGACAGGCCGTGTGCTGGTCCCTTACAATAACTCACTGGCCTCTGAGTGGCTCCTTTTTTTCAGTTGTTGTGGCTCCTCACTCCTATGTGGGTCCATGGGAACCCTGTTAGTAGTCTTGCTGTCCTGGGGGACACCAAGGCCCTCTTCTCCCCTGCCACCACCAAGCAACTCCATCCAAAGGGCACAGTTGCAACTTTTGCCAGCTCCTTCTCTGTGAGCTCACCAGGGCCAGACTTAAAGTGGCCATGGCACAAAATGGTTGCAGCGGTTTTTTCTTTCTCTCTTCGTGGCTTCTCTGGCCTTAATGCACTCTGTCAGTGTCTCCTCCTCTTCCCCTGAGCTCTATCAGCCCCAGCTTGGCTGTTTTCACTCTTTTATAGTTGTAAATTGGCTGATTAGTGGGAGAGATTGACTCTGGGGACCGTCTATTCTGCCATCTTGACTGGAAGCCCCTAGCTTAAGCATACTTCTGAGAGAGAGAAAATTTCAGGTATTTTTTTGGTTGTCTATCTTTTGTTGAGCAAAAATAAATCTTTGTGTATAATTAATCCACTTTCATCCTTTAGTGATTGTGGATCTAGGGAATCAATATTCATTAAGCCTTTTAGCCACCCACATGGAAGTATTTGTTCTTAGAGATATTTGATAATTCTGGGGGTTTTTAGAATGCATTTAAATAATTTGATTATCTGTTCCAAGAGACAAAATTAGTTATATAATGTCCTAAATCAGTCAACTTTATTAGTAAAAACTTTTAGGAACAAGGAGCATTGGAAAAGAGTTTCAGATAGAAGAACAGATATGAGTGGCCTTTGTCAAATGGGTAAGTCCACCTGTTAGTTATTGCCCATTCATCAAATAAAGTAATTATCTTTATGTCATAAACATGGGATAGAGCCATAAAATGAAAACCTCCACTGCAAATTGTATCAATTAGAAGCTTACTTGTAATTCTGTTATATAAAAAGAACAGTTTATGATCTTAAGTAGGACCCTGAGCCTTCTTGAGATCTGTCAATCAAGTAAGAAAATTGAGTAAGTCTGGGGAAATGTCAGTAAAGGGCAGTTCACATATACTTGTAAAAATGCAGGCTTTCCATTAATTCTTCCATTAATTCTTCCTCCATGTGTTATTGACTATAATAAACTAAAGATGTATTAATTTAAACAAAACAGAACTTCTGTTGATAATAGGAGTAAAAACACAATACTTAATAATGAACATATGACTCCATTTACTGTCATTAGATCTTGTTATCTGAAGTCTAACACATAGAACTTTACATTTAGAAAGGACACTAGAGATGAGTTAGTTCAGTTGTTTCCAATAACAGGATTGTCTGCATCAGAATTTCTGAAGCCTTTTAAAAAATAGACTTCCTAGTTGTACTCCATACCCACTGAATTAGACTTTCAACAGGTGAAGCCCTCAAATCTGAGTTTTAAGCCAAAAACAGAAGTGAGCCTGATGGATGCAGGTTAGGAACAACTGAACTAGTCTAACTTCCAACACAATATAAAAGTGTCTTCTGTAACAGAAGTTGGCATAATTTTTCTGTAAAAGGCCAGATAGTAAATATTTTAGGCTTTGTAGAGCATATAGTTTCTGTTATGACTGTTTAGCTCTGCCATCATAATGTCAAATAATACCCAGATAATATATATAAATGAATGAGCATGGCTATGTCCCAATTAAACATTATTTACAAAATTGGACAGAGAAAGGTCAGCAAAAATGGTGAAGTAAGAACCTCTAAAAAATCTTTCTTCCATAAAAGCACTGAGAAAACAGGCAGAAATCAACAAAATCAACTTTCTCAGAACTATGGAAATTGACCAAAAGCTTTCACCAATCTGAACAATGTTTATTTAAGGGGAAAAAAGCTGAGTCTTAGTAAAAACAATAAGCTTTCTGACATTTTAACTTGCCCTATCCTCATCCTCCCTTCTCCAGCTCCACAGCAGCCTTAAAAACCAACAGCCCTCAATCTTGATAAAAACAAACATCCTTACAGATAGGGTACAGAATGGAGTTGCAGCCCCTTCAATGTTTCATCCGAGACAATTGTCATTATTCAACCTCTCTTGTGGTTCCCTGGAAAACCCCACTTACAAAGCTGTCTTCAGGTGAGCAGACATAGAGATTGCCTTTTTCCTGGGGGCATTTGTCCAAAAAAAAAAGAGGGAATTTATTAATGTCATGGCTGCCTGAGGTAAGCTATCCAAAAAGCTTAAAAGAAAAAACTAAGAATTAAGATGACCATAGAAGCTTTGAAAACTCAGATGTAATCCTGGGAATGCAGAAGGCTACATGCATGTGTATAAAATAAAAAAAGATATGCAAAGGCCTTATTCTCACTTCTGGCTAAGCTTGAAACATTACACAGGCAGGAAATGAAAGACAAATTGGAGTTTTAAATTGCCTGGCTGAAAGTTGAATGTTGGCCTGAACATGCACAGAGAGCCATTTGGCAAGGAGTGGATAAATTACTGGTTTCACATAGCCACAAAGATAATTGAGTAAAGACTTACATGGCCACGCACAACAAAGAATACAGACTTCATGAATCAGTTCAGAAAAGCAACTAAACAAACAAATGACAACAACAAACAGCAACAGCAACAGACCCTGGGGAGTAGGGAAATTCTGATTATGAAAGTTGCTACATTAGACTACTAGAAAAGTCTAGTTTTCAACAAAAATTAATAAGACTAGCAAAGAAACAAGAAAGTATGACTTGCACACATGGGGAAAAAGCAATTAATACAAAGTATCCCTGAGAATACCCAGACATTGCATTTATTAGACAAAAATTCTAAATCAACTATTTTAAGTATGTCTGAAGAACTAAAGGAAGCATGTCTAAAGAACTGATAGAAAATATGAGGATGATGTCTCACCAAATTTAGAGTATGAATAAAAAGAAATTATAAAAAGGAAATAAATAGAAATTATTGAGTTAAAAAGTATAATAACTAAACTAAAAAATTCACTAAAGGAGTTTGACAGCAGATTTGATCAGGTAGAGAAAAGAATAAGCAAACTTGAAGATAGGTTAGCTGAACGTATCCAATCCAAGAAACAGAAAGAAAACAGAATAAAGAAAAATGAACACAGGCTCACACAGCTGTGGGACACCATTAAGAACAACAACATACATAATGGGATACCCAGAAAAAGGAGAGAGAAAGAAAAATGGGCAGAAAGAATATTTGAATTAATAATGTTCAAAATCTTCCTAAATTTGATAAAAACATTAATAAATTCATCTGAGAAGCTTAAAAAACTTCAAGTAGGGTAAATTCAAAGAGATCTGTGATAAAGAGACACATTATAGTCAAATGGTAGAATGCTAAAGGCAAAGAGAGAATCTTGAAAGCAGCAAGAGAGAAACTACTCATGTACAAGGGGTCCTCAAACCAAAAAGCACATCTATAAAAAACACATATCTAACATCATGCATTTTTCTGAAAGACAATGTTTAACCTTATACTTAGGAACAAGACAAGGATGCCTGCTCTTGCCATTCTATTCTCCATTGTACTAGAGGTTCTATCCCCAGCAATTAGGGAAGAAAAATAAATAAATGAAAGCCATCTATATTGGAAAAAAGAAGTAAAACTTTTCTATTGCATATGACATGATTTTGTACATAGAAAACCCTAAGAAATAAAAATGATAATAATAATAATAATAATAACAATAATGGATTAGAGCTTATAAATGACTTCAGGAAGATTTCAGGATACAAAATCAATACATCCAAGTCAGTGGTATTTTTATACACTAGCATTGAACTACCAGAAAATTAACTTAAAATTCATTTACAGTAGTATAAAAAAGAGTAAAATACTTAAGAATAACTTTAAACAAAAGAAATTCGGGCCGGCCCGGTGGCACACTGGAGAGTGCGCCACTTGGGAGCGTGGTGGCGCTCCCTCCAAGGGTTCGGATCCCATATGGAGACCAGTTCCCGCTCACTGGCTGAGTGTGGTGCGGGTGCAACACCGAGGGTTGCGATCCCGTTACCAGTCAGTAAAAAAGACAAAAAGGAAAAAAAAAAAAGAAATTCAAGACTCATACAATAAAAACTAATAAGCATCATTAAAAGAAATTAAAGAACAACTAAACAAATGGCAAAACATTCTGTTTTTATGGATTTATTGTTAAGATGGCAATAATCCTCAAAGTGATCTATAGATTGAATGCAATTCCTATCAAAATTACAGCTGACTTTTTCAGAAGCTGACAAACTGATTTTAAAAGTCAAATGAAAATGCAGGAGATCCAGAATAGCAAAGGCAACCCTTAAAGGGAAGAACAAAATTGTAAGACTCACACTTCCTGATTACCAAACTTACTACAAAGTTACAGTAATCAAGATTGTGCTACTGGCATAAAGATAGATACATAGAACAATGGAATAGAATTGAGTGTGTAGAAAAAGACAATTCAATGGATAAAAAATTGTTTGTTTGTTTTTTTGTTTTTAGACAATGGTGCTGGGCCACTGGACATCCACATGCAAACAAAAGAAGTTGGACCCCTACCTCTTACCATATATAAAAATTAACTCATACTAGATTAAAGACCTAAATGTAAGAGCTACATCTATAAACTTCTTAGAAATAAAAAAAGAGTTGTAAATCTTTGTGATCTTGGATTTGGCAATGATTCCTTAGATATCACACCTAAAAAACATGCAACCAAAAAAAAAATAGATAAATTGGACTTCTATAAAATTAAAAACATTTGTGCACCAGAGGACATTCTCAAGATGATAAAAAGACAACCTACAGAATGGTACAAAACATTTGCAAATTGTGTCTGATAAGGGTTGAGTATTCAGAGCCTAAAGAACTCTCACAACTCAACAATAAAAAGACAAATGGTTAGGGCCGGCCCGGTGGCGCACTGCTACAGTGCGCTGCTTGGGAAGCGCGGTGGCGCTCCCGACGAGGGTTCGGATCCCACATACAGACCGGTTCCTGCTCACTGGCTGAGCGAGGGGCGGGTGCAACACCGAGGGTTGCGATCCCGTTGCTGGTCCCCGTCCAGTACGGGCGTGACACTGAGGGTTGCGATCCGTTGCCGGACACGAAAAAAGACAAAAAAAAAAAAAAGACAAATGGTTCAATTAAAAATGTCAAATTGCTTGAATAAACATTTGCCAAATAAGATGGTAAATATGTACATAAAAATATGCTCAACATAATTATCCATTAGGGTAGTGTAAATTAAAACCACAATGAGATATCACTTCACACCCACTAGGATAACTATAATCAAAAAGATAGACAATAACATAACAGATGCTGGCAAAGATGTAGAAAAATTAGAGTCCTCATATGTTGCTGAGGGTCATATAAAATGGTGCAGTAATTCTGGAAAATTGGCAATTCCTAATTGTTAAACTGTTACCTTACAATCCAGCAAGTCCACTCCTAGGTTATATCCAAGAGAATTTTAAACATATGTTCATGCAAAAATCTGTACATAGCTTCAATTTCCATAATAGCTAAAAAGTAGTAACAACCCAAATGTCTATTAACTAAGTTGATAAACAAAACGTGTTTGTATATTTCATATACAATGAAATATTACTCAGCTATAAAAAGGAATAAAGTATGATACATGTTACAAGGATTAACCTTGAAAATATGCTAAGTTTAAAAAGCTAGTCACAAAAAGTCATATACTGTATGATTTCATTTTTATGATATGTCCAGAATAGGCAAAGAGATAGAAAGTAGATTAATTACTGCCAGGAGCTAGGGCAAGAGGGTAATGAAGAGTGAGTGCTAACAAGTATGAAGTTTCATATTGGGCATGATGAGAATATTCTGGACTTAGATATGGTGATAGTTGTACAACATTGTGAATATGTTAAAAACCACTAAGTTGAATGTCTTTTGAAAAGGGTAAATTTTAAGGTATGTGAATTATATCTCAATTAAAAAACAACAACCTCCATCAAAAAAAAAAAAAACTGACAGAGGACCTGATTTGGCTGACTTCTGTGCTATAATTTCTTTTATAGATAGCTCCATAACATTTACTCAGAAACTTCTGGATATAAGGGAGTAACATCATCAAGATAGCAGAATGGACAGTCCCAAGCATCACTCTCCCCTATGACTGACCAATTTACAACTATTAAAAAGCCAAGACTGCCAATCTGGGACTGCTGGACCTCAGGGAAAGAGGAGGAGAGACCTCTAGAGTTTGTGAAGGTAGGAGAAGCCATGAAGAGTGGAAGAAGAAACTGCTCTGACAATTTCAAGCCCCAGCCACATCAGGGTTGGCCCAGTGAGAAGCACGAAGCTGTAGCACACATGGAGCAAGAGGCAGCAAACTGCAGCTAAGCCCTTTGTGTGAAGTTGCCTGGAGTCTACAGGGTAGAAGATGGCCTCGGACTGCACCATACCAGCACCCAGGCCAGTGGGACCACTGATAGAGTTCCCATGGACCCATATAGGAGCAAGGGCTGCAGAAGACAAAAGGAACCACCTAGAGGCTGGTGAGTCATCACAGGGGACCTGGGGATGGCCCACCCCATGGGAAGCTTTTGAAGTGTGGGAAGGAGGCTGGCCTTCCAGGAAAATACTTGGGTGCAGAGAGGGCAACTGATCTGTCCTTCCTATTGGCAAAGGTCCACTCAGTGGAAACTTGTCAGGATGATAGAACTGCAAGGTTCACAGTTTGGTGGGAAGACTTAGTCCCACACCAGAATTTCCACACAGCCCAGGTTTATCTGACCTCATAAGACCTGGAAGTGATTGAAAGGCCAACAATTAAAATCGGTCTACACAAAAAGCCTTCCTCAGAGAATCAGCAGTAGAGCAGCAGTTTAGTGCAACCACAGAGCTAGAGTGCTGGTCCCCACAGGAAATTTCCCCAATTTTGGAATTAACCAAAACCACAGACCACAGACAAAGCTTTGATATTAACCAGTATAGGTCTTACACAACAAAAGAATACCTAGAAAACCTATAAGAGGTAGTGGTCTCCTCATATGCCTATGTTTCAATGTAAAGACACAAAGATTGAGAAAGAACAGAGAAATATTACACCAACAAATGAAGCACCAGTGATGGACCCAGAGGAACAGCAGATTTATGAAATGTCTGACAGAGAATTCAGAATAAACCTCTTAAAGATATTCGGGGAGTTACAAGAAAATACAGACACAAAATTAAATGATATATAGAAAACAATCCTGGGGAAGAATGAAGAAGTTGGCAAAGGAATTGAATCAATTTTTAAAAAACCCTAGAAATTCTAGAAATAATGAATAAATTATCTGAACTGGAAAGCTCGATAGAGAGCTCCAACAGCAGACTTAATCAGAGGAAAGAAATAGTAAACTCAAAGATAGAACATATTACATTATCAAATCAGAGGAGCAAAAAGAAAAAAAAAAAGAAAAGAAAAAATGAAACAGAAATATGCTAAATATGGGACTCCCTCAAGTGAAATAACCTCTACATAATTGGTATACATAAGGGAGAAGAAGAAGGAAGAGATGTAGAAAGCATATTCAAGAAAATAATGGCTGAAATTTTCCAACTATGGAGAAAGATGACAGCATCCAGGTACAGGAAGCTCATAAATCACCAATTAAATTCAATTCAAAAAGGAACATCCCAAGGAACATCATAATCAAATTATCAAAAACCAAAGACAAAGAAAGAATACTGAAAGGAGAAAGAGAAAAGAAACATAACATTCAATGGAGCCCCAATCTGTGTCTCAGTGGATTTCTCAGTAGAAACCCTGCAGGCCAGAAGAGAATGGGATGATATATTCAGGGTGCTGAAGGAAAAAGACTGTCAGCCAAGAATTCTCTGTCCAGAAAAACTAACCTTCAAATATGAAGCAGAAATAATGCCTTTCCCAGACAAACAAAAGCTAAGGGAATTCATCAACACTAGACCTGCATTATAGGAATTGCTAAAGGAAATTCTTCAATCTGAAAAAAGATGATGCTAAGGAGCAGCAAGAAAACATGTGAAGGTATATAACTCATTAGTAAAGTAAGTTCACCAAAAACCAAAAAAGAACAGGAGTAGTTATACTAGAGCAGAAAAAACAGACTTCAGGCTAAGGAAAGTAAAAAAAGATAAGGAAGGTCATCATATAATGATAAAGGGATCAATTCAACAAGAGGATATAGCAATTCTAAATATATATGCACCCAACTCTCGAGCACCCATTTATATAAAGCAATTACTATTATACCTAATGGGGGAAATAGACTCCAACACAATAATGGTTGGGGACTTTAATACCCCACTTTCAGCAAAGGACAGATCATCCAGACAGAAAATTAACCAGAAAACATTAGTATTAATCTGTACTGTAAGCCGATTGGACCTAACAGGCATATATAGAACATTTCATCCAACAGCTGTGCAGTACATATTCTTCTCAGCAGCACATGGGACATTCTCTAGAATAAACCATGTGTTATGTCACAAAACAAGTCTCAACAAATTTTAAAAAACTGAAGTCATATCAAATACCTTGTCCAACCACAATAGAATAAAACTACAAATCAACAAAAAAGGGACACTAGAAACAGTACAAATACATGGAAATTAAACAACATACTCCAAAACAATGAATGGGTCAAAGAAGAAATCAAAAAGGAAATTTAAAAATTCCTGGAGACAAATTAAAATGAAAACACAACATACCAGAACCTATGGGATACAGCAAAAGCAGTTTTAAGAGGGAAGTTTACAATATAAATGCCTACATCAGAAAAGAAGAAAGATTCCAAATAAACAACCTAAAATTACACATCAAAGAAATCGGGGGGGGGGGGTATAAGGTATAAGAACCAAACCCCAAATCAGTAGAACAAAGAAAATAGCAGAAATAGTGAATTAGAGTTTTTTTAAAAAAAATTCAAAATTCAGTTAGAGAGTTGATTGTTTGAGAAGACAAAATTGATAAATCTATAGCTAGACTAATGAAAAAGAGAGAAAAAATAAATAAAATCAGAAATGAAAAAGGAGACATTACAATTGATACCACAGAAATACAAAGGATCATATGAAACTATTATGAATGACTGTGAAGACAAACTTGAAAACCTAGAAGAAATGGATAAATTCCTGGACACATAAAATTACCAAGGCTAAACCATGGAGAACTAGAAAATCTAAACAGACCAATAACAAGTAATGAAATTGAAGCAATAATAAAAAGTCTCCCAACAAAGAAAACCCCAGAGCCAGATGGCTTCACTGCCAAATTCTATGAAGCATTTAAAAAAGAACTAATACCAATTCTTCTAAAGCTCTTCCAAAAATTTGAAAAAGAGGGAATACTTCCAAGCTCATTCCATGAGGCCAACATTAACCTCATACCCAAACTGGAAAAAGACAACAAAAAATAAAACTACACACTAATATCCTTAATGAACACAGATGCAAAGATCCTTAATAAAATACTAGCAAATAGAATCCAACAACATATTAAAAAGATCATGCACCATGATAAAGTGGGATTCAACCCCGGGGATGCAAGGATGGTTAAACATATGTAAATCAATAAACATGATACATTGCTTCAACAAAATGAAGGAAAAAATATTATTATTTCAACAGATGCAAAAAATAGCATTTGATAAAATCCAACATCACTTCATGATAAAAACACTCAACAAATTAGGTATAGAAGGAATGTACCTCAACACAATAAAGGCCATATACAACAAACCCACCACCAATATCATACTGATTGGACAAAAATTGGAGGCTTTTTCTCTAAGATCTGGAACAAGACAAGAATGCCTATTTCCCCCACTCTTATTCAACACAGTACTGGAAGTTCTAGCCAGCACAATAAGGCAGGTGAAAACAATAAAGGGCACCTAAATTGGGAAGGAGGAAGTCAAACTATCCCTATTGGCAGATGACATGATGATATACATAGAAAACCCTAAAGACTCCAAAAACTGTAAGAACTAATAAATGAATTTGGTAAGTAGCAGGATACAGAATCAACACACAAAAATCAACAGCCTTCCTATATACCAATAATGAAATAGCTGAAGAAGAAATCAGGAAAGTAATCACATTCACAATAGGTGCCAAAAAAAAAAAAAAAAGAAATACCCACGAGTAAATTTATCCAAAGAGGAGAAAGGCCACTACAATGAAAACTATAAAACATTGGTGAAAAAAATTGAAGAAGACACAAATAAATGGAAAGATATCCCATGTTCTTGGGTCAGAAGAATTAACATCATCAAAATGTCCATTTTATCCCCAAGCAATCTACACATTCAATGCAAACCCTATCAAAACACCAATGACATCTGTATTAGTCCGTTTTGTGTTGCTATAACAGAAATACCTGAGACTGGGTTAGTATTTATTTATTTATTTAATTAATTTATTTATTAGTTGTAGGGTTTTTTTTTTTTCCGACCAGTAAGAGGATCGTAACCCTTGGCTTGGTGTTGTTTGCACCATGCCCAGCCATTGAGAGCACTGGCCATCCCTATATAGGATCCACTATCACCGCCACACTCTCCTGAGTGAGCCACAGGGCTGCCTCTGAGACTGGGTAATTTATAAAGAACAGAGGTTTATTTGGCTTACAGTTCTGGGACAGCTGCATCTGGTATGAGCCTAAGGCTGCTTCTACTCACGGCAGAAAGTGGCATGCAGCTGGCAGGTACAAGCAGGTCACATGGTGAGTGGAAGCAAGAGAAAGAGAGAGGAGGTGTCAGGGTCTTTTAAACAATCAGCTCTTGTGGGAACTAATAGGGTGAGAACTCACTCAGGCCCTCCTCCCCCAGGGAGAGCATTAATCCATTTATGAGGGATCTGCCCACATGTCTCAAACAGTTCCCAACACTGCCACATTGGGGATCAGATTTCCACATGAGTTTTGGTGTAGACGACATATGCAAATTCTATCACTCTGCCCCTGGCCCCCCAAAACTCATGTCCCTCTCACATAGAAAATACAATCATTCCATCCTGACAGTCCCAAAAGTCTTAGCTTGCTCCAGCACCAACTTAAATGTCCAAAGTCCAAGGTTTCATCTGAGACCAAAGGCTAAACTCCTTTCAGCTGTGAACCTGTAAAAATCAAAAGCAAATGTATCTACTGCCAAGATACAATGGTGGAACAGACATTCTGCAGACATTCCCATTCCTAAGGGGAGGAATAGGCCTGAAGAAAGGAGAAACAGGCCCCAAACAAGTCCAAAACACAGCAGGGCAGAAAAATCTTAAAGCTCCAAAGTAATCTTCAACTCCAAGTCCTGGATCCTGGGCACAGTGGGGCATCTGGGCCCCCAAAGCCTTGGGCATCCTTACTTCCACAACTCTGCCAGGCACAGGCCTGTGGCTTCTTCAGGCTGGTATTGTACGTTGCCAGTACCCCTACAGTTCTGGGGTCCTGGTGGCAGCCCCACTTCATTGGCTCTACTAGACATTTTCCGGGTTGAGGCTCTCTGTGGGGGCTCTGACCCCACATTCCTGCTCGGAATTGCTCTAATAGATGGTCTTTGTGGCAGCTCTGCCCCTGCAGCAGGTCTCTGACTGGGCCCCCAGGCTTTTCAATACAGCCTCTGAAATCTGGGTGGAGGTTGCCACGCCTCCACTACTCTCATGTCCTGCCAGCCTGCAGACTTAACATGATGTGGACACCAAGGTTTCCAGCTTGTGTTCTCCAGAGCTGCTGCATGAACCACACTTGGGGCTGCTTGAGGCAGGGCTGCTTCAGCTAGAGTAGCTGGGATTCAGGGAGCAGGTCCCCAAGGGCAGCTGTGCCCCAGGTCTGTCCTTTGGGACAACTCTGTCTTTCTAGGCCTCAGGGACTGTGATGGGAGGGGCACCCTTGCAGATTTTTGAAATGCCTTCAGGGCCTTTCCCCCATTGTCTTGGCTATTAGCATCTGGCTGCCTCATCACCAAACTAATGTCCTTAATAACCAGTTTACCCACTTCACCCTTGCATTTTTCTCCTACTGTACCACATGGCCAGGCTGCAAATTTTCCAAATCTTTATGCTCTTCTTCCCTTTTAAATTCTGGCATTACATCATACCTTTTCTGCCATAATTCAGCATGGGCTATTGCAAGTAGCCATGCAGCTTCCTTAATGCTTTGTTGCTTGGAAATTTCTTCCGCCAAACATTCTGATTCACAACTCTTAGGTCCCACCTTCCACAAAGTCCAAGGGCATGGACACAATGCAGCCAAAATCCTTGCTATGGTGTAGAAAGGGTTATCTTTTGTCCAATTCCTGATAAGTTCCTCATTTCTATCTGAGACCTCATCATCAGCATAGCCTTTACTGTCCACATTTCTATCAACATTCTGGTCACAACCACTTAACCATTTAACTCTAAAATGCGCCCCCCATCATATCTGTGTAATTGGCTTAAACAGTTCAAGGAATTTTTGTGGTTATTCTGTCTTCTTCCCCCCACCCTTATTTTCTAAGAGTTTTATACTTTCAGCTCTTACGTTTAGGTCTTTGATCCATTTGAGTTAATTTTTGTACAAGGTGTAAGGTAAGGGTCCGACTTCATTCTTCTGCATGTGGATATAGTTTTCCCAACATCATTTGTTGAAAAGACCATTCTTTGCCATTCAATGTGCAATTTCCTTTAAGGAAATCATTTGACCATATATGCAAAGGTTTTATTTCTGGGATCTCTATTCTATTCCATTAGTCTATACGTCTGTATTTATGCCAGTATCACACATATTATTACTGTAGCTTTTTATTAAATTTTGAAATCATAAAAGTGATACTTCTAACTTTGTTCTTCTTTTTCAAGATTGTTTTAACGACTCAGAATCCCTTAAGTGTCCATATAGATTTTAGGATGGATTTTCCTATTTCTGCAAAAAAACGTCATCAGAAATTTGAATTAGGTAGGTATTGTATTGAGGCTGTAGGTCACTGTGTAGTGTTGACATCATAACAGTATTAAGTATTGCAATCCTTGAACACAGGATGTCTTTCCATTTATTTTTGTCTTCTTTACTTTTTAGCAGCATCATTTTATAGTTTTTGGTATACAAGTGTTTCATGTCCTTGGTTAAATTTGTAAGTTTTTTTTTTTTTATGATATCATAAATGGGATTGTTTTTTCAGTTTCCTTTTGAGAATATTCATTATTAGTGTACAGAAATACATCTGATTTTTGCATGTTGATTTTGTGTCCTGCAACCAGTCTTTCAGGACACCCATGAGCAGATTAAAACATTCCAAATAATGTCTGCTCTGCTCCCTCCATTTTGAAGGAGGGAATTGGGAGCTGGGCTGTCACTTCTTCTCCAATACATTGTGCCATGCCAGGAAGTGAGTAAGGCAAGGATGAGTGAAAACATCACATTTCCTAATGTTTTAAGTGTGGCTTTTTCTTGATTGGGCATTCACTTTGTTGCTATAGACCTTAGACTGTTTCCAGAGCTCCTATAAAGTTATTTTAGTGAGTCTCTAGTTATTTATTTATTTATTTTTATTTATTTCTAGGGAAGAATAAGTATGTGTAGGTTCCTATTGTGCCATGTTTCTGACATCACCCTAAATTCCAAGGCAAGTGGTTTTAAAAACTAATATGCCACTTCTATTCTCTAGGCTAAATATTACCACCTTCTTCAATTATCTTCTTAAACTTGGCAACTTCTATATAGTTCCCTGTGAGTCCTGATACATGAAACAGTGAAGTTCAGTGGTTCCATTGATAGCTTTCCTCAAAGCAGGGAGATCCTCTTTCCCATATTGTACACCCATGTTTCTTTCAATTTTCTTTAATGATATTTTTAATGCTCTGAAATTATAACCTATGTTTAAATAGCAGAACAGGAATTAAAAATGAGATCGTCTGCTCTTTCTTGTTACCCATCAACATTCTACCATCTCCCCAAAACTTCAGTGCATTTTGGCCATTATCTGCCTAAACAGTCTTCTCATAGTCATCTTGGATATAATCACAAAACTTTATAAATTTGGGTTTAACAAAAAGCTTCATTTGCAGTTTCACTGATTGCTTTGGGTGATTTCCTCTTTTCTTCCTTCACACTGTTATTGACAATTATAGACATAACTCCATTTATGAGAACATTTAGCCCTCTTTAATCATTATCTTACTTTTTAGAGTCTTATATAATGGGATCAGACATATATTTTAGCTTATCCCTTTGATCTCTTCCTTTCTGAAGTTCAGGGAAATATAGTAGTATCCAAATATTTTAATTGCATGTGAATCTACAGCTATCTCAAAATAAAGTTAACTTAAAAAAATGAGTCAGAAAAAAATTCAGGATCAGCCACCTCTTTGCAGCTAATTAGCAAAGGGTAACCACTCCTCTACGTGAAGAAGTCTAGAAGCACAGAGTTACTAACCTCTATTATGCACCCACCTCTTGGCCCCATCCAAACCCGTATCATGGAATTACATGCCTGCATGTTCTTTATTCCCTCAGGAAAAAAATGAGCTTAAATTCTGTGGTAGATTTCTAGGGCTAATCCAACAAAATACCACAACCTGGGTTGCTTAACAAAACAGCAATTTATCCTCTCACTATTTTGGAGGCTGGAATTTTGAAATCAAGGTGTCAACAGGGCCATGCTCCCTCTAATACTGGGTAGAATCCTTCCTTGCTTCTTCCTGGTTCCTGGTGGTGTCTGGAAATCCTTAGCGTTCCTTGGCTTTCTGCTCCATCCATTCCGATCTTTGCTTATGTCATCACATGGTGTTCTCCCTGTGTGTCTTTATCAGAAGAGGAAAAGAGACACAGATAAAGACATCAGTCACATTGAATTAGGGCCCACCCCAATAATCTCTATGTGCAAAGACGCTATTTCCAAATAAATTCAATTCACAGATACTGGCGATTAGAACTTCAGCATGTCTTTTTGTGGGACACAATTCAATTCATAACATACTTCAAATTTGGAACTCAAAAAAGTGATTAATTCTAAAATAAAACCTTTATTTTTTCAATTACTTTGATAAGCATCAGTGCACTGCAGACATTCTCTCTAAACTGCATCTTCCAGGGCCAGCCCGGTGGCGCACTGGAGAGTGCACCGCTTGGGAGCGCGGCGGTGCTCCCTCCGAGGGTTCGGATCCCATGTGGAGACCGGTTCCCGCTCGCTGGCTGAGCGCGGTGCGGACGCAACACCGAGGGTTGTGATCCTGTTACCGGTCAGTAAAAAAGACAAAAAGGAAAAAAAAAAAACAAAACTGCATCTTCCAGAAGCACAAGAATTTCTGAAGATGATGAGACATTTTAAGAGGACTCAATTCTAATTAACTTTGTCACTGATTAATTTTATCGATATTTTTCAGAAAACAGGGAAAGGATTTAAAGATTAATGTAGGTTGTCACAGGTGGCAGTGGACAAGGACCCACACGCTCACAAATCCTTTCACTCTTCAATAGAATATACTTTATTTAGAGTAAAAGTACAAAAAAAAAAAAAAAAGGGAAAGCATGCAGTACAACCGATTTCCTAAAACCTTTCTCTTTATTGCTATCCATTTGGTAGTGGAAATAATTAGAAATAGGAATATGGCCAGAATTAAGGCATTGAAAGGTTATAAGAAAATAAGACCTCGTTAATCAGTTCCTAAACAAAATAAGATCTGTCTGTAATATGAAAGTTAATATTTTCATTAAGCATAACAATATGTTACTATCTTAGAAATAGCATACATTGTCATATATACTGTAAGATAGGAAAATTCTGTTTTGGCAATTTTATACATTAAAATTAAAGTAACTCCTTTAACATCTGGGAGGATCTTTTTCCTAGGGATTACTTAGAAATGAAAAGTTATGATGCAAATGTAGACATCTTTAAGACTCAAAATCCCAGACAATAAAAAGCATGTCTCTAGATATTCAGACTATTGTCCTTGCTAACAGTAAATGGTAATGTGTTCAACAATTTGGTTCTCCGCAGTGGGAAAACAGAATTGTAAGATAATTAAGAGAGGGACTTTATACAAACCATTACTATTTGCCAGTGTATTTATAATAATCATGAACACATAGTAGGCACCCAGCAGTATCTCCCCAATACAAGTAACTAAACAGATTACAGGATCTTAGAAATAATGAGTATTAACTCCACACTAAAATTCATACAATCTTGTTATTAACTAAATTTTTTATAGCTGCTTTGCTTTTAATTAACATTGGGTAATGAATATGAAGGAATTTTAAATTGTAAAGTTCCATACAAATGTAAGTTACTAATATAATTAATGAGTTGATAAATGACACTTTTAATAAATGAAAGCTTTTTATTTTCTTATGGGTCATTTATTGTTTTCCTTCTAAGGAAAGTACAGTATTTGATTTTTCCATTAAATTCACTTATTTCTCTAGTTCGTATTTTAAGATGACTTTGAAATGTCTTTCATGTGAAATAAATATGTGGCTGAGAGAAAGAAAAACTAATTGTGTTCATATTGCAGGACTTAAAATATACTAATAAAATTAAGCTTCGCCACAGTTCAAATATATTTATGAGGCATCCACTTTTTAAAACTCTTCATAAAATCTGTGCTATTCAATTGGGAGTTAACATATTTAAAGTAACGATAGCTTTAAAATTTAGCAAAATTTAAACAAGAACCTTTTTTTCAGTGAAATCTAGATATTTGGAAAGAAGTGGTGTCATTATAGGAATTGCTTTGAGAGAGCAACATGGAAAAAAGGCCGACATTTAAATGCTATTTTTGTTGGAAAGGGGATAACTTCAGGGATTCTGGCTATGAATGGAAAAAGAAAAAGAACTATGGGCAGAAATAGAGGTTATATGGCACTAAGACAGCAGTGGGTTCATCATCTCCCCTCTCCATTCCTGCTTCCATGCTCAAAACTTGTCTCAGCTGGATCACTGAGATCCATGCCCTAATCTTACCTGGCTTCCATGCCCCTAATCTTACCCCTCTCCAAACCATTATCTGTGATACAACTGGAATTATCTTCCTGTAATGTAAATATTATCATGTTACTCCTCTGTCTAAAACCTTTTAATGACTATCTATTTCCTTCAAAGTGGAGGACAAACTTGTTACCATGGTCTTTAAGATCCATTACACTCATGGTTTTTTCTCCAGCTTCATTTCTCATCATCTTTCTGCTCACAGCCTCTATCGCTATCCCATCCTCAAGCTCCAGTTAAGCTTAACCAATCAGAATTCTGAATTATCATTATTCTCTCTGCAGCTCTGAACCCTTTTCACACAATAAGTCTCTAATAGTTTTTAATAGACTTTAATTTTTAGAACAGATTTAGGTTCACAGCAAAATAGAGTAGAAAGTAGAGAGTGTTTTCATGTTTACGTGTATCCCCTATCCCCCCACATGCACAGCCTCCTGTTATCAACATTCCCCACCAAAATGGTACATTTGTTACAATTGATAAACCTACACTGACACATCATTATCACCCAAAGACTATAATTTCCATTAGGGTTCACTCTTGGTGTTGTACATTCTATGGGTTTTGAAAAATGTATGACATGTATCCACCATTGTAGTATCATACAGAGAATTTCACTTCCCTAAAAATCCCTTGTGCTCCACCTGTTAATACCTTCCTCACCCCATCTCCTGGAAACCACTAATCTTTTTACCATCTTCATACTTTTGCCTTTTCCAAAAGGTCATATAGTTGGAATGATAGAGTAGGTAGCCTTTTTAATCTGACTTATTTCCCTTAATAATAATGTGAATTTAAGGTTCCTTCATGTATTTTCATGGCTTGTTAGCTCATTTCTTTTTACCACTTAATAATATTCCATTGACTGGATGTACCACAGTTTATTTATCCATTCGCCTATGACGGACATCTTGGTTGCTTGCAAGTTTTGGCAATTATGAATAAAGCTACTATAAGCATCTATGTGAAGGTATTCGTGTGAATGTTTTCAGCTCCTTTGGGTAAATATTAAGGAACATGATTGCTGCATCATGTGGTAAGAACATGTTTAATGTAAGAAACTGCCAAATTATCTCCCAGAGTTGCTGTGATAGTTTGGATTACCACCAGAAATGAATGAGAGTTCTTGTTGCTTTATATCTTCGCCAGCAAATAGGGTTGTCAGTGTTCTGGATTTTGGTCATTTTAATAGATATGTAGTGATATCTCATTTTTGTTTTAATTTGTGTGTTCCTCATGACATTTGATGTGTAGCACCTCTTTATATATTTATTTTCCTTTTGTATATCTTCTTTGGTGAGGTGTCTGTTAAGGCTGTTGACCCATTTTTTAATCAGGCTGTTTGTTTTCTTATTGTTGACTTTTGGAAGTTCTTTTTATATTTTGTATGTACTCCTTTCTTTATCAGATATCTCTTTTGCAAATATTTTCTCTCAGTGTATGTCTTGTCTTTTATTCTCTTGACAGCGTCTTTTGCAGAGAAGAATTCTTTAACTTTAATTGAATTTCAGCTTATCAATCATTTCTTTCATTGATCAGGCCTTTGGCGTTATATCTAAAAAGTCATCTCCAAACCCAAGGTCATCTAGATTTCCTCCTATCTTATCTTCTAGGAGTTTTATACATTTATGTTTTGCATTTTGGTTGGTGATTCATTTTCAGTTAATTTTTGTGAAGGTTATAAAGTCTTTGTCTAGATTCATTTCCTTGCATGTAGATGTCCAGTTGTTCCAGCACCATTTGTTGAAAACTAATAATATTTTTAAGATCTCTCAAGGCAGAATTTGATAACCACTTTATGTGATACCATTGGATTTATCAGATGTGAAAAATCCTAATGTTATTTAAAGACTCAGTTCAATGGCTAACTAATTTGTGTGTCCTTCCTTGACTTTCCAAGGCAGAATTAGGCTCTTCCTTTGCTTCCTTTGTGCTATGTACATTCCTCAATAATGTCTATTATTTTATTGCATTTTAGTTCTTGTCTGCCTGTCTAACTAATCTATACACAGCATCCCAGTAATGTGCCTGATACAAAGTTGATGCTTAATAAATATTTGTTAAATGACTAAATCTAGCAATTATTCAACCGATCAATCCACAACACAAGGTATTTAAATAACGATACCCAAGCAAGAGATCTTAATTTAAAGAAGCACATACTACTAAAGCAATTTTAATAGATTCTCAAAGTAGCAGAAGAAAAAGAAAAAAGTATTACTTTTGGTGGTCACAATTTATGAAGAAAATCTGTTATTTATAGTATCACATCTAAAAACAAATATTTGTGTCTACAGCACAGATTTGTGAGGATATCTGGGTTTGAATTAATGTACAATAGATAATTATGGCAATTAATTTTGAGAGGAACTTCATATGCCAAAGTGATTGAATACCTATAAATATTAAAATAAATCATTTTCTTAATGTGTTATACAAATATTTATAATAAGTAACAAGATACATTTTAATTATAAAATCAACTGGGATGTTAGAGATTGAAGATTTATAGCACTTTTACTGTTGGGCTCATATGCATTCAGAAGTGCCAAAATGGCGGTTTAGGCAAGGCCCTCTCCATGTGACCACCTAAAGATGGTGCTGAGAGGAAGCAAGGTGGGAGGGGACAGCTGGGTTCCGCATTTTGTTTTTGTTTAATTCCATTGGCAGCCCTGGTTTTCCACACTCTTGATCAAGGCATGATTGCTTAGTATATCTTAAGGAACACCCATGCATGACCATGTGATCGTTACCCTGATTGGCTGGGCAGAGGGAACTCCCCCGCTGGCAAAGCTTAAATACGCTTGCTTAACAAAAATAAACAGAACTGCTTGACGGAACCCCTGCTGTGTCTGAATGTCCTTTCTACAGGGCTGGGTTGGCGGGCAGATCACTCACTCCCCCAGGGAGATCCCCTGGCCGTCTCTAGGGCCGAGGGGTGAAGCATTAGGGCAGCTTGCTCTTGGGTTCTGCGTGGGAGAGGTTAGGAAAGGGAGGAAAAACCTGCTGGTGGTATCCAGCATTTTACCACTTCAGCAATGGTGAACTATGTTGTTTTGGATCAATAATAATTCTGAGAAAACTAGGAAATCTGTATAACATAAAATAACATTTGTTTGAATGCAATGAAGCCTACCAAGATGTTATGCACTTATGGAGACAAGATTTGTAACAGAAGGGAAACCCAGAAGGTGAGGCTAATTTGGCACTACTTTTCCCTTCAAAGTATTTATCTGCTCACGTGCAGTGACTAAGAGACTGAAAAGGTAAGAGAGCTGTTTGCAGAATCTCAGATCTCGAGTTCAAAAATTGGAGTTTGAAAGCTGACAAAGAGGAGAAGCCCTGGTAAACACCCAAGGCTTTAAATTGGGACCTTGAGGGTTATATACCAAGGGTAAGGGTGAGCTTGAAATAGACCAGCCCTCACAAAAACTAAAGCCCAACTTTAAATCAGTTAAATTCCTGAATGGAATAAAGTAATCTGCCCTTAGCCTAACTGCTTACCAGAAGAAAAATTAAATTGTCCCTGGAGCACAAGAAAAATAACAGTTCTTATTTGAATGCCATGGTTAGAGTATGTAGGTAAGGGCAGTGGGATGGGGATAGAGAACGGGCTAGAGGAAAAAAGGTACTGTACTGGCAGAAAAAAATCAATTACTCCACAAGGCCCAGCTACAAAGTGAATTTCCTGTAACATCTGCCCTGATCTCTAGTTAGCGGGGCACTCCTCTCTATTCTGAAAGCTTTTTGAACAATCCTCCATAAGATCATGGATTTAGATGTTTTCATAATTGGTTATTTACAAGTCTTTTCCCTTGACAGTACTGAATCTTACTTGAGCCCTGTGCTCCTAGAAAAGAGTGACGGTTAAGAAATACCTCCCTCACTCTTTTGTGTTTCTTGAAAAGGTTTACAACCAAGAACCAATCTTCTCCATATGACTTAGCTAAGACCCTTGCTAATGTGCCCCTTGAATACCTATGACTAGGCCAGATACAGACCCTAAAAATTCCCATCCTTTGGCTCATAAATGATTAGCTGAAATATTTGTTCTCACTGACAAATCAGAACAAAATGCCAGTAGATTGACTTGACCAAATTTTGTCAGGCTTCTCTTCTTTCCCTAGGCCCCTGAACACTGACCCAGTTTCAACCTGAGCCTCCTTAAAGGCTCCTGTCGAAAACAAACTGGCTTCAGGGTAAAACATTCTCAGACCTTTGGTCCAATCATACCACCATGCCCATCCCACTTCCCTATACCCAGTGCTTTCTAGCCTTGTTTATTCCTCCTCGTAAATGAGAAATCCTTCCAGGAGGGAGCATTGAGACCTTTGCAGATCTCCTGGTTGGAGTCTTCTCCCTATTGAAAAAGGCTCCTCTCTTCCTTTCAATTGTCCCTTTCCTTTCTTTTCTATCCAGAGCCTCAAACATCTCAACTATTTTCCATGTACAATGATTAGCACTCAATCAATAATAATAAGGCATGCAAAAAATTAAAATAGACTGAAAATCAACAAAAATAAACAGACAATATAAACAAGCTCATTTATAATCCTGATATTTTTTAGACATGAACCTTTAAAAAAATGATTATCATGTTTAAGAAATTCAATGGCAAAGTGAAGAATTCAGCAGAGAACTGGAAACTGAAACAATCAGTTAAACAGTAATTCTATAATGAGAAAATATAATAATTGAAACTAAGAATTAACAGATGAGTTTAACAGTATATTAGAGATGAAGAGAGAAGAAAAAAATTGAAATGTGGGTGAGGAGTCACAAGAAACTACATATACTTGAAGCACTGAGAGACAAAATGAGAGAAAAGAGTACAAGAAACATATGGGACGTAGGGAAGAATTCTGATATACAAGTAATTGGCATCACAGAAGGAGAGTGATACTTGCAGAGAAAATGGCTGAGAATTTTCCAAAACTTGTAGGTAATAGCAAGCTACAAATTCAAGATGTGCTACAAACCCCAGTATGATAAAGGCAAAGAAAAACACAGATTGGCTCCACAAAGTAAAACTACTGAAATCGGAAGGTTATTTTTTTTTTATTGTAAAAGCAGTCTGAGGGAGAAAAAACATATACTATCTTTACATGTTGGGTAACCTTGTCCCTATGAGATTCACATCTAGCCCATAGGAAGCATGGGAAGCACACACCTATCTGCATACAGCCAATCTCTGAAGGTGCAGGCTATTAACAAACAATAAACAATTTTTTTCTTCTCTCTTCATCTCTAATATACTGTTAAATTCATCTATTAATTCTTAGTTTCAATTATTATATTTTCTCATTATAGAATTTCTTTTTAATTGATTGTTTCAGGCTGTGTCCTTTTGCTCTGTTACCTACATGCCTGATCCTGTCTTTCACCTTTAGATTTTTCAGACATTAATCAGGTACAAGCACCTTTGTCCTCAAGATGTCCCATCCAGAAATCACATATTAATCTCTCCTGAAATCCCAGTGTTTGTCTGGGTGGAGTGAGTGTACCCCTCATCGGCTTGAGATGGTGTTGGAGAGATAGATAAAGGTCAAATCATTTAGTCTCTTGAAGGCCATGGTAAAGAATGTGTGTGTGTGACTGCACATGTGTGCATGCATGCATGCATGTGTATGTATCTCTGTGTGTGTGTGAGTGTGTGTGTGTGTGTTTTCTAAGTGCAATTGGAAACCTTGAGATGTGTTAAGGAGTGATAAAATAAGGTTTGCATTTTTAAAATAATCAGTATGTTTGCAGTTTGGAAATAAGATTAGTTGGGGTAGTAAAAGAGAAAACAGGGAGACCAATTAGGAGGCTATTGAAGTAGTCCAGACTAGACATTATGGTGGCTTGGACTTGCATGGTGACAATAGATATAGAAACAATAGGCAGATAATAAGAATATTTGGAGTGGTTCTTTTGGGGTGGCCAGGGCTCCATTCTTTTCTGCTACTCTGACACATTTCTTGTTTTTCATGTCAGCATATTCTATGTTTTTGTATTTCTGCTCCTATTAAACAGAACTCGAGAGAAACTTTGGTTGTTCTAAGCCTATTTTAGCTTTGCTTGTTAAGAGCCTTGGCCACCCTTATCCAGACATCAGTTTAGGTCAGTTGTTCACTCCGAGCAAGATCTCTCTCTAAAACAAGAGTCTGTATGCAGCGGCGCTCCCACCACGGGTTCGGATCCTATATAGGGATGGCCAGTGCACTCACTGGCTGAGCGCGGTGCGGACAACACCAAGCCAAGGGTTGCAATCCCCTTACCGGTCACAAAAAAAGACATACACACACACACAAAAAAGAGTCTCTGTACATGTAACACTGATAGTGACTGACAACTCACTATCTTTTGAAGTAGTGGTCTCCAGTTTTAAGTAGTTAAAATTAATAAACTATTCTCTTTGTTTTGAACCAAAACTTGCCTTTCTGTAACTTCCACTCAAAAGCTAATTTGCATAGTGGGCTTAATTAATAAATAGGCACTTGTCTAAATTTCTTCAGTGATATTTTGAAACTTAGAATTTATAACCTGCCACAGGAAGTGTTCTGCTTAAACTATTTTCTGTAAGAGCCTAACTCTCAAATAACAGAACATATTGAATGTAAATTAAACAGTGCTCTTGAGCAGAAAATTAAATTGGTTCCATGACATGGATTTTAAGGAAGCCTACATAATGTAAACAGTGCTGCAAGTGACTGATAAACCTGCAAACCCAATTGATACCCTACCTTGTTGATAACCAGTGGGGAAAATTACAGTAATATGCATGAGCGTGTCTCATTCAAATACTTTCATTCTATTATCTAAGCAGAACCAGAAAATATTTTCAAGCAATTAATGACACTTTAGTTTAGAAATATCAATATAGTATATATACACTGTTAAAATACCCTCCTTTTAGTTTTTATGGGAAGAGTGACTTACTCACCATAATCCTAGGCTTAAAGCTAAAGTTTAATGGTTAAAAGTTCTGTATTATAACAGTCTATTTTACAACTAGTGCAGAGAAATAAGTAACAATTTAAAGGGCACTAGAAAACTTCCATTGCCCCAAATCTGTTTCCCAAGGGTCATTTGCATTTTCTGGACTTATGGCATTATTTATAAATTATTTCTGTGGTCTTAAAAAATCAATACAATTTAGAGAAATGAACAACAGAATAATAGGAAGAGGAGAATATGGCCTTCACAAAAGAAGAAATATAAAAGGACATTGTAAAAATATATTTAGAATAGCCAAGAGTTGGAACCAGCCCAAATGTCCATCATCTGATGGAGGGGGAAGGGCAGGAGTGGGAATGGGGGTTGACTGGGGTTTCTTTTTGGGGTATTGAAAATGTTCTGAAATCACATCAGAGTGATGTTTGTACAACTCTGTGAATATACTAAAAACCACTGAAATTATATTAAGTGAACTAAGTCAGGCACAGAAAGAGAAATACCACATGCTCTCACTTATTTGTGGGAGCTAAAAATAAATAAATACACAAACAAACAGTGGGGGTCAGGGAAGAAGACGCAACAATCACAATTCTTTGAACATGTTAAGACTAGTGAACAGATATGATGTTGATGGGTGGGAGGGGGCAGATGGAGGGGGAGGGAGGAATGAGTAAAGGGACACAAAAATCAACTACATTGTATATTGATAAAATGAAATATTTTTTAAAATGCTTAAATTTCTTAGAAATCAAATAGCTAAATTAAAGCAACAAAATTCCATTTTTCATCTGATACTGGCAATTTTGTTTTTACTAACAATATGTATTATTGGATAAGAGTTTGGGAAATGCCCCTTCTTACTCACTGTTAAACGCAGTATGAAGTGGCATAGTGGAGAACGGGGATGGATAGCAATTATGTCCTCAGAATCAGTAGTAGAAAGCAGAGATTGTAGCTTCTTCCACTAACCTTCCCATATTAATACTTTTACAGAGATTGTGACTGGCCATATACTTCGATGCTGATTCAACTTAATGGAGAGCATAATAGTATCAGGCATCTCTTGGATATCACATCACATAATCTCAACTTCAATTCTGATACCAGCCATGCCTGTGTTGAACAGTTTTGTGCAAGCTTCATCCTACTTCACAGTGACAGTCTCTGATATGAGCTTTTCTACAATGTGGTATTCATTGTATAACCCTTTATGAAGAATTATGTGGGACACTGTAGCTTTACATGTCATTAGTAGGACTAAAGAGTAAGGTAAACATTCAGCATCAGAAATAAGGAGGCCTTAGAGTTAATTAAGTTCCTATCCTAATTAGTCTCTGGAACTTTTGAGGACAATCAACTAAGATGTTGTGTTGATCCAAGAAAGATCAATAGGAGATGTGGAAAATTATGTGAGGGAGACTTATCAAAGACAATAGAATTGTGATATTTTATCCATATTGTCCAGAGGAGAACAACCACATCATGAGCTTGGCTGTTAAGCTTGGTGGCCTATACAAAAAAGAAAAGTGGAAGAATCAGGGAAGAGGAAAGCCTCTCACCCCTGTGACTGCTTCCCTGTCCACTTCTGTCTGCACTTCCTTCCTATGTCCTTCCCCAAATCAAAGAGGTTGGAATAATAATTTTATTTGTCAGATATTAGGAAACTGATTAGGTCACCATTACTTGTGAGCAGTAACTTTGTGATAAAAGGTTATGAAACTCTTCAGTTTTCTTCCTATTTTTATATGGGCAAGATCAGAAAGTTGACAGCTAGCACATTCTCTCTTAACTCTTTGGAATTCAAGCCTTCTTGTTACTTTGAGTTTAGTGAAAGGCTGGTTGTAAATTCAGAATTTGGGTTGAGGCACAAGTTATATACTCCAATTTTGTCTTATGAGAGATCCATGAATTTCAGCTTGTATTGACCTGGATAATAATACTGTAGTATTTCTTATCTTAGTTAGCATTTTTACGTGTGCCTATAGCTTTCCCATGAACTCCCAGGGATGAGCTGAAGCAAAGGTGTCTCTAAATAATCCGGACATACTACCATTTAATACAATGACAACTTTAATTCCAAATAACAAAGACCATTCTTCTCTATCCAAAAATTAACTTCTCAGAACTTGCTGCTTAGCTAGGCAGAAGTATAAATTCACGTACACAGTGCAGTTCAAGTTAGGTTCCCCACTTATATGTTCTCATAGAATCCTCTACTTTCCTCTTTCATACAACTTCTCACATTGGATTTATCACCACCAGTCACTCTTGTTATTCTGTAAGCTCCAAAGGGCAAAAACTATGTTTAAATTATTTTGTATTCCCAATAACTACCATATTTCTTAAAATAAATTATGTAGTCAATCCATAAATTAAAAATTTAACATACACTTTGCATCATGAGAAAACAAAAAAAAGTATCTTAGTCTGCTTGGGCTGCTATAACAAAATATCATAAATTGGGTGACTTAAACAACAGACATTTATTTCCCACAGTTGTGGAGGCTGGGACCTCCAAGATCAAGATGCCAGCCAATTTGGTTTCTGGTGACGGCCCTCTTTCTGGCTTGCAGATGGCCTTGATCTTGCTATATTCTCACATGGCAGAGAGAAAGACGGTGAGCAAGCGCTCTGGTCTCTTCTTATCAGGGCACCGATCCCATCATGAGGACCCCACCCTAATGACCTCATCTTAATTAATTTCCTCCCAAGGGTCCCATCCTCAAATACCATCACATTGGGGGTGGGTAGGATTTCAATATATAAATTTTGGAGGGCATAATTTAGTCCATAACAGCCAGATACATGAAGGAGCTCATAGTAGTTCAATCGATACTGTAATAAAATATTTATTTTTAAAAAGCACTGACTGTGAATCTGAGGGAAGATCAGCTTTTGATTGATAAGAAAACTGGTAAAATAATTTTCTATAACTCAGTCGTAAAAATAACCACCTATAAGTTCTTTGGCAGCCTATAAGTTCATGGGAAAATTAAAGAGATAATTCTGTAAGCTTTATTTTTTTGCCATTTTTTTAAAAAATTATTTTCTGCTTGCAGTTAATCTTATATGGTATGTTTTGTTTGTGGTTTTTTAATTCTTGTTGTTTATTTATTCATTTAGAGTTTTGGAAATTAGCCTAACAGTTCACTATGAAGGGGTATTATCTGACTTTAGTCCTAGGTATATTTTAAAAGAGGAAACCATTTTTCTTCACTTTACAGAGGATTGCAGATGCTTAAGGCAACATGATAATACAATGAGGAAAATTAAAATATTAACTTCATTTTAAAAATCTTGCTTTAATATAGATGATAATAAGATATTCTGCAAAATCAGGGCAGATTACTCCTTATAGATTTTAGACATCTGTGTCAAGCAATAGAGAAATAATACCTTAGTGAGATAGCTCAGGTATCAGCCCAGGGGGCACCTCTAAAAGTATTAAATGCTCATTTACACTGCAGTGAGCAAACTCCCTCTAAGTAATTCCTGAAAGTGAGCTGAGTACCTTTATTTGACCCAAATATATCTTCATTTGTCTAAATGGTTAATTGGATGATTCAGATCATTTGCTCTTCTATTTAGCTGACAATTAACATATATACTTTATATGGATTATCCCTTTTCAACAAAATGACAGTTCACTGTAAGGCAACACTGAACACAATTTGTATTCTTTAATTACTGAGAAAGCACCTCATGATCTAGTTACAGGACCTCACAGACATCATAGCAAATCTCAAAAATCACAGTGATGTGTAAGAAATCAATTAAACTTAATATCTTCTGATTTCAGGGAAAAAAAATCATCAATTTGTTTATATCTTATTTGGTCATATTTTTCACAATATGGTACATAAAATGATATATTTATAAACTCTTTAAATATGGCAATGCAAGTAAGTCAATTATTAGGGTTTTTTAACCATAGAAATTGATATTATTTGAATTCTTACAATCATTAAAAACTGACCCCTTGTGGAATATCAGCTGGCTCTAAGTACATGGGTGGATTTCTGGGTTCTCTATTCTGTTCTGTTGGTCTGCATGTCTGTTTTTAGGCCAGTACCATGCTGTTTTAGAGCTCGAATAATTTTACAGTAAAAAAACAAATATTCCAATTAAAAAATGGGCAAAGGAGCTGAATAGATATTTCTCAAAAGACACACAAATGGTCAACAGGTATATGAAAAAATGCTCAGTGTCACTAATCATCAGGGAAATACAAATCAAGACCACACTGAGATATCACCTCACCCCAGTTAGACTGGCCATTATCAAAAAGACAGAAAATAACAAATGATGGCTAGGATGGGGAGAAAGGAGAAACCTCCTGCACTGTTGGTGGGACTGTAAATTAGTGCAGCCATTATGGAGAACAGTATGGAGGTTCCTTAAACAACTACAGACAGAACTTCCATATGATCCAGCAATCCCTCTACTGGGTATATATATCTAAAAGAATGGAAATCATCATGTTAAGAGGATACCTTTACTCCCATGTTTATCGCAGCTCTATTTTGGTTTGGTTTCTATTTTCTATATTGTTCCATAGCTATGGAACCAACCTAAATGTCCACTGATAAATGATTGGATAAGAAAAATGTGGTACATATACACAATGGAATACTACTCAGCCATAAAAAAAAAAAAAAAAAAAAAACGAAATTCTGCCATTCGCAGCAACATGGACGAGCCTGGAGAAAATTATGCTAAGTGAAACAACCCAGGAACAGAAAGAGAAATACCAGATGTCCCTACTCATAACTGGGAGCTGAATTCATAAATAAACAAACGAGAGAGAGAGAGAGAGAAACAATCACTAACACATTGAACTCTTAGAAGGAGAGAACAGAACTGTGATTACTAGAAGTGGAAAGGGGGAGGGGAGGAGCAGAAGGAGGGGGGTTAATGAGAAATTAGTTAATGGACACAAAGAATGATTACGTAGCGTAATGATGAATAAGCTAACTACCCTGATTTGACCATCACACATTGTACACAACTATGGATAGTCAGCTTTGTACCCCACAAATATGTATAATAAAAAATAATAAATAAATAATTTTAAAACTTAAAAAAAAGTAGAAAAACACTCAGGTGTTGAACCTACTGAGTGAGTTCTTGTTTTAGGAATTTATTATATACTTAACCTTCTCCTTCAACAATTTGTGAGGAATAAATCTTTATTAATGACAGCAGAGACCTGTTATACCTTCACCTCTCCAACTGAGTATAATAATTATATAACAACTGTCTAGTGTTGATGTCTGACCTTCTTTTGTTGCTAAAAAATAAATTATTTTTGTAATTTCTATAGTTGAATGAAACACGAAAATATAATGCTTGAACAGAAATGGCTTTTTTCTATTTCCTTGATTTCCCCGAACCCAAACCTGCCTATTAGTAAACCAGCAGCCCAACACGGCTTTTCTTTTCCTCCCAAAATCCAACAGATGTGTTCATCAGTTGTTGCCTAATAAGTCAGCGTGTGGAAGTTAATCATCAGAAAGATAAACTTACTCCATTCCCAGAAATTTGAAGCAAGACCTGATTAGAGATTTGTTTTAAACAGTGATTTGTTTTACCTGTGAATTTTTACACCACTAGCTAATAAAAACAAGGTCAATTGTATTGTCACGTGTGTTTTATTAGTTTTGGTTTTGGAGTGATAACTCTAATTTAAGTCAAATTGATATCAGCTTTCAAATACTGATTTCTCATCTTGTTGACAGGGTCTATTATTTGTCAGCTCAATCAATATACATTATCTCTCCTTGCTTAGTAACTAAACTTTTTAAAAAAAATTTGGGTTCCAGCGCAGATAGCCAATAAAAACACTTCATTTCCTAAATTTCCTTACAGTTAATTATGGTCATATGACTAAGATAATATGTAGAAGTTACAGAATGAAACAATTTTGAAGGTTTCTAAAAGACTGGCAGATATGTACCCTTGCTTTTCCTTAACCTCCTCTATTTTTTTTTTTTTTTCTTGACAGGAAAACTAATGGTTGCAGATTCAGCAACCCTTTTAAACTGGAATGTTAACTATATGTTAAGATTACTATAGAAGAAATAAATTGAATCACTCTCTCCCCAGGATATCTCTATACTAGCCTAGTATGCCTACCTCCAGACAAACCTCGATAGCATGAGAGAAATAGCTTCTAACATCTTTAGTTTTCTGTTATTTTAGATTTTTCTGTTATGTGCAGCTAAAACGAACCTTTCCTGCTATGGTGGGAGCATTCATGGATTAGGACATTGTCTAATAAGAAGAGATAGCAAGAAAAGAATATAAATTGCATTGGCCCTGACATGTCACAAACAATGAAGTCTGAAGCCAAATTAATCAAACAATAAATTTAAATACAAAGAGCAAAGACTCGCTTGTGGTTTCAGCTCCAACAAATAAAAAACTCAGAAGTGATCACTATTATCTTTACAACAAGAAAAAAACTGAACTAACTGAAAATTAATGACTTTTCTTTGACTCATCAGAGAACCATGGTCACAGGGCAAATCACCATTCTGAAATCTGGAGAGAGAAGAAAATTCAGTGAGTCACAACTATGCTTTTCTGAAATGCAGCATAAACCACTAGGGCTATTCATGGGTAGGAACACCTAAATGGCAATTTTGACAAATTGCTGGAGGCTGAGTGTGGACTAAGTTGAAAGTGAGAAACTCCTGGAGGCCACAGTCTGAGGGATGCTGCCACACTCTCATGGGTTTATCTCTAGGAATGCTCTTAGGTTCTCAGTGTCAAGAAGCAAGAAAGATCTTCTCATGCCTCTGGAAGGGGGAGAGGAAAAGTAACACTGTAAAATATTTCTACATAACAAAGGTCTACTCTTCAGGAGAAATAGTTTACCACAGCCTTGTCCCAGAGCCCTGGGAAACTGGCATTTTTCTCACTCTAGCCTCTTCTAGTCTTCCTGTCTCACCTATGGAGGACTGGAGAACCAAAAAAGCTATACAAGAAAAAACACTTATGAAGGTCACAAGATAAAACTCAAAACCACGAAAAGACTGAGATTTAAATGGAAGACTATATAGAACTACTCCTTCTCCACACCTCAACACTACCACCAATACAATAACACTGGATTACAGCTGAAAGATCTGCAAGACAAGACTTTATTTTAGAAGGAGTACTTGGGGAATACCGAAGTCAAGAGGAGAGACAAATTTAAGACATTACAGAAATTTGAAGCATCTGGCAACTACAAGTACAGCACATATTAAACAAAACTGACTCCTAGCCAAATTAACATGAATTGTCACACAAGTGGCCTACTTACTGCAGTTCTTATTACCCAATACATCTAGCCTTTAAAAAAATATTACATAGCATACCAAAAAGCATGAAAAAAAAAAAAAAACCCAGAAGAGAAAAAAGCAAGCATAAGAACCAGATTTAGAGATGGCAAGGATGTTGGAATTATCACAGTGGGAACTTAAAATAACTAGGATTAATATGTTAGGTGCTCTAATAAAAAAAAATGTATATGCCATTCAAGAACAGCTAGGTAATGTAAACAGAGAGGAAGGAACTCTAAGAGAGAATGTAAACTAAATGCTAGAATTCAAAACATTAAAACAGAAACGAAGAATGCTTTTGATGAGCTCATCAGTAGATTACACAGTCTACTGATGGAAGAATCAATGAGCTTGAAAATAAGTTAATAAAAACTTCCCAAACTAAAATGCAAAAAGAAAAAATAATAATAATATAAAACAAAATATACAAGACCTGTAAGATAATATCAGAAGGACAATATCAAAACGTGCATATTTGGAATATCAGAAGGAGAATGGCTTAAAACTTTCCAAAATTAATGACAAAAACCAAACCACAGACCCTGAAAGTTTAGAGAATACCAAACAGAATAAATACCAAAGGTACTACACATACACATATCATATTCAAACTGCAAAAATTCAAAGACAAAACAAATTTTAATGAAAGCCAGGGTTGGGGGCATGGGGAAACCCACATTACATATATATAGGAAAAAAGTATAAAAATTACATCTAAGACTTTGAAAGCAAGAAGACAGTGGAGTAAAATTTTTAAATTTTAAAAAGAAAAAAACCCCAATAACCTAGAACTCTGTATTCAATGAAATTATTCCTCAAAAGTAAATTAGCACCATTAAGCATCTACTAGAATGGTAAAAATATATAACACAGGTAACATAAAATGCTGGTGAGGATGTGGAGCATCAGAAACTCTCATTCATTGATGGTGGAAATACAAAATGGTACAGCTACTTTGAAAGACAGTTTGCCAGTTTTCTACAAGACTATACATACTCTTACCATATGCTCCAGTAGTCACACTCCTTGGTAGTTATTCAAATGAGTTGAAAATTCATATCCACACAAAAAGCTGTACACAAATGTTTATAGCAGCTTTATTTATAATTGCAAAAACTTGGAAGCAACCAAGATTTGGAAGCAACCAAGATGCTTTTCAGTAGGTAAATGAGTGTGCTTTTTTATATAAGGAAAAACACTTGGATGAGCCTTTCATCTGTGTAAAGCCTGAGCTCTCACCATTTCATAGGGAAGTTAAGGGCAAAGCAAAAGTGCAAACCTGAACATGCCTCTTGGTCTAACAACTTCTCTACCAGCGCTGCCGTGTTAGGAAGGAAATGAAAGCCCCTAAGTGAAGCCTGAGGGGAAGACTAAGCAGGTTGCTCCACAGTAATCAAGGCTCTTTATTCCTTGGTTGTCATAATTACATTTCCTATAGTGAGATGTTGTTAAATAAGAAGACCCAACAATTGCACATCATAGGAATTGTTTCTTTTACATCCTGGGAACATATGGAGGGATGATTTTATTAGTCCTGTAGTTAACACCAGACAGGTACTTAGTTTGAGTGCTTGAATGATTTTGTTTTGCATTTTGTCTTTTAGCTTGACTTCCTTTTTTCATGTCAGTTTTTCTGTCTATAAAAAAATACATAACCCATTTTGCCTAATTCACAAATATATATATATGTATATATATATACAGACACACACACACACACATGTATATATGTGTGTGTGTATATGTACATATATACATGAGCTATCAACCATGAAAAAACATGAAGGAACCTTAAATGCATATTACTAAGTGAAAGCAGTCAAACTGAAAAGGCTATGTACTGCATGATTTCAACTATATGACATTCTGGAAAAGGTAAAACTATGGAAACAGTAAAAAAAAAAATCAGTTGTATCCAGGGTTAGAGGGGAGAGAGGGATGAATAGGCAATGCAGACGACTTTTAGGGCATCAAAACTATTCTGTATGATACCACGATGGTGGATACAGGTCATTACGTATTTGCCAAAACCCATAGAATGTACAACACCAAGAGTGAACTCTAACGTAAACTGTGACTTTGGGTTGATGATGATGTTCATTAATTGTAATAATTGTACCACTCTGGTGCAGGATATTGACAGTGGGAGATGCTGTGTATCTGTGGGGGTAAGGATTTATAGGAACTCACTGTACTTTCTGCTCAATTTTCCTGCGAACCTAAAACTGTCCTAAAAAATAAAGTCAATTTAAATAGAGGAGGGAATTCATCACCAGCAGACCTGTCTTGCAAGAAATATTTACATATTTTCTATAGGCAGAAGGCAAATGACATAGGTCAGAAATATGGAACTATATAAAAAAAGAAAACACATTGGAAAAATGAAAAACAAAGGTAAAATAAATTATTTATTTATTTTTTATTTTTAATTGATCTAAAATATAACTATTTATTTAAAATAATAAAAGTAACGATGTATTGAGTGATTATAGCATCTGAATAAGTGAAATGAATGACATCAATGAAATAGAATAGGAGGAGAGAATTTGTAATACTTTGTTATAAAGTAGCTGCACTGCATGTGAAGTGGAATAATGTTATTAAAAGTGGATTTATGTTAGTTAAAAATATGTACTGTAAACTCTAGAGGAACTACCAAAAATTTTGAGAGTATAATAAAAATAAAATGAAATTATACAATATATTCAAAACCACAGAAGGCTGAAACAAGGGGCAAAAAAAGAGAAAAAAACAAATAGAAAACAATTGCAGCCATGGTAGATATAATCCACCTATGTGAATAATCACTGTAAATGTGAGTGATCAAAAACACCTATTCGAAGACAGACCATCAGACTGGGAAAAACAAAAAACAAAAAAGACCTAACCCTATATGTTTACTAGATACTCACCTTAAGTATTAAGACTCATATGGGTAAAAGGATGGAGAAAAATATGGCATGACAATGCAAGGAAAAGAAAGCTGACATTACTATGTTAATTGCAAACAAATCAGACTTCAGAAGAAGGAAAATTTTCATAGATAGAGGGACATTATTAAACTATAAAGGAGTCAATTCTCTAAGATAACATAACAATCTTTAATGTGTGTGCACCTAAAAACAGAGCATCAAAATACAGGAGAAATAAAGCTGACAGAACTTCAAGGAGAAATAGACAAATTCACTTTTATAGTTGGAAACTTCAGTGCCCCTTTCTAAATATTGATAGATCAAGCAGGCAGAAAATCACTAAGGATATTGTTGATCTGAACAGGACTATCAATCAATTTTAACTAATTGACATTTATAGATTACTCCATTCAACCTCAGTAGAGTACACATTCTGTTCAAGCTTGCTGTGACATTGACCACGTTCTGGGCCATAAAACACACCTCAACAAATTTAGAGAGAGAAATTATACAAAGTATGTTCTCAAATGATAAGGGAATTAAAATAGAAATCAATAACAGAAAGAGCTGCATAATCCCCAAATATCTGGAGATTAAACAGTGGATTTATAAGTAACACATAGGCCAAAGAGAAAGTATAAGGAGAAAATTAATAACATTTTGAAGTAAATGAAATAAAAACACAACTTATCCAAATTTGTGGGGTGTAGCAAAAGCAGGGGTTAGAGGAAAACTTATAGCACTAAATGCATATATTCTAAATGAAAAAAGTACTAAAATCAATAATCTGAGCTTCTACTTTAGGGATCTAGAAAAAAAAAAAAACACAATTTAAGCCTAAAGCAAGTGTAAGAAAAAAATATAAGGCAGAAATCAGTGAAAGTGAAAACAGGAAATCGATAGGGAAAAATCAACAAAACCAAAAGCCAATATTTGAAAAGATCAACAAAATTGATAAACCTCTATACACACTACCCCCCCAAAACAGAAAAGGTATACATTATTAATATTAGAACTGAAAGAGGAGTTATCACTATTGATCCCAAAGACATTAAAAGGCTAATAAAGGAATAGTATCAATAATTTTGTTCACAAATTTGATAACTTAGATGAAATGGACCAATTCCCTGAGAGAAACGAACTATCAAACTCACACAAGAAGCTGGCCAGTTAGCTCAGTTGGTTAGAGCCAAGGTCAAGGTTTCAGAATCCCTGTACCCGCCAGCACCAAAAAAACAAACAAACAAAAAACACACAAGAAGCAGCAGATCATCTAAACAGCTGTATGTATTGATAAAATTGAAGCAATAATTCATAAAAAAGAAGCCCTAGATGGTTTCACTGGTGAATTCTAGCAAACATTTAAGGAAGAAATGGTACCTATTCTCCACAATATTTTCCAGAAAACAAAAGCAAAGGGAAAATTTCCTAGTTCATTCTATGAAGCTAGAACTACCCTAATACCAAAATCAGATACAGTCATTGCAAGAAAGGAAAACTACTCACCAATCTATCTCATGCACATGCATACAGAAATACTTGACAAAAAATTTAGCAAATAAAATCCAACAATGTACAAAAATAATTATCAACCATGATCAGGTGAAATTTATTCTGAGTATGCAAGTCTAGTTCAAACTTAGAAAATCAGTCACTGTAATTCAGCACATCAACAGGATGGGAAAAAAAGTAATCAGAAAACAAAGGCTCTAGAATAGGCTCAGTGCAATAAAATGTGTTAATTATAAATGTAATTTTAAGCCTTGTGGAATGAGAGAGTCCTGCTGCCTGAAAGAATATAGATTAAATGACTGAAAACGGAGTTTGCAAAGAGGTAGTAAGTTGATCTGTACCACTAAAGTGCTTTGTGACGCTACAAGATGATGTGCAGGTGCACATTTAGACAAAAATCAAGATGTATCTCTGTTTTCACCTCAATCGAATCCAGCAGGTAAAAATATTAACACCTTTTGTTCCTGTGAATTATTGTGTCCTTCCAAGTTTGAGACATGATTCTTCTACATTCCAAGGTGTTGTTGGATCAGTTTGTGGGTGGTGATGGTTCTATGCAAATAGTAGTTAGAGAGATTTTTATGAGAAATTCAATTCAGGTCATTGTCCCCATTAATTCTCTATGAAAACGCCAAGTAACCTATAGACAATTAGATTGACATACACAGGCAGTATAGTTAGACATCATGTTAGATTTTGGAAGAACTTGAATTTTGAGCTCAGGAATTTAGACCTTATTCTGAAAACACATTAGAAATTATGATTAGATTTATTTACTTTCTAAAGTTATTTTAAATTTTATTAAAAATATTTTGATATTTACTTGTACATATTTGTAAGGTACAGTGTGTTCTTTCAATATATGCACATACTGCATGATGATTTATTAGGATAGACAGCATAGTTTTGTATTCATTAGTCCATCACCTTTCCTCCTCCTCCCTTCCCCAGCTCTAGTAACCATTATTCTACTCTCTACTTCTATGAGAACTTTTCTTTTTTTTAGATTCCACACATGAGTGCTATCATGCAGTATTTATCTTTTTGTGCCTGACTCACTTCACTTAACACGATGGTTTCCAGTTCCATTCACGTTGCTGCAAATGAAAGGATATCATTTTTTTAATAGATGAATATTATTCCATTGTGTATATGTAACACAGTTTTTTTTAATCCGTTCATCCATTGATGGACATTTCGGTTGATTCCATCTTTTGGTCAATGTGAATACTGCTGTAATGAACATGGTGCAAGTGTCTTTTTGATATATTGATTTCATTTCCTTTGGGTATATATACAGAAGGGAGATAGCTGGGTCAATGGGAAGATCTACTTTTAGTTCTCTGAGGAGCCTCCATACTGTTTTCCACAGTAAGTTGTACCAATTTATATTCCCATCAACAACGTAGGAGAGCTCCTTTTTCTCCACATCTCCATATCCACACCAGGACTTGTTATTTGTTTTGTTGATAATAGACATTCTAACTGGGGTGAGATGATATCTCATTGTGGTTTTAATTTGCATTTCCCCAATGAGCATTATCCAGAGTTTTTGTTAAAAAATGTAGATTTCATTCTTTGGGATTGGGCCAAGAATCAACAATTATAACAGGTGACCCTGATAAAGGGGTATATCTTAAGTTTAGTCCCCAAAAGTGAACCCTAAGATAAAGATTCATTTATTAAGAAGATGTTCTCAGTAGAAAATAATAAAAGAAGGGAAAAACAATAAGGAAAAGGAAAGAAGCCAAGCAAGAGTGACATTTCAGGCAAAGTCCCAGCCTAAGTCTGATTCCATGCTCTGAGGCATATATTTCAACCTCAGAGTGTGTCCTAATTTGAATCAAGGGAGCTAGGTTTTCATACCCTGCCTCCATTGTCAGTCATAGGCTGAGATGTTAACTCCCAGGTATTTCCAGTGCTGCATGTCTAAGTGTGTGGTTTCAGTGACCTAGTCAGTCTCTCAGAGAAGAGTTTTATCTGCAGGTCCTTATAAACAAACCCACATTCAAGCTCGGGAGAAGAGAGAGATCCAAGGTGATCTGGAGAGAGCACAAATTGTGTCTCCTGCAGGGTCTGTAGAGCATATATGAAGGGACATTGCTCTTTACTTTTATTTGATTTATCAAAAACAATGATCTGTGAATGAGACAGGATTTGTATGACACCAGTACTTTACAAAGGGAAAAAGCTGGTACATCAAAAATTAGATCAGGGTAGTTTGAAACTGAGTGGAGATGACTATTTGAATCAGAACCAAAAGATGTCTTCTGCAACTTGATAGTGAAAGGTTAGAGACTAAAGCAGAACCTACAGGGATTAGGGCATCTGCAGAGCTAAGTTAGTATATATCCTTCACCCACTCACACATGAACATATGAGTAGTAAGCAGCTTCTGGTGAAATCTTTTGCTCCAGCAGGCTTCCTAGTGGGGTTTGCCCATATTTTCCCCAGACGATTTCCATTATTTATGTTTTGTACCCAGCCTAGACAAGGTTAATGGATGAGAAAAGAACTAATGACTCCATGTTACCTAAGGTATGTTACTGAGATTTATATATCCTGTAAAATCACCAAATCAATTTTTGTATAGATTTTCTCTTAGCTTTTTAAAAATTTTCAGCATTATGTTTTCTAGTGTTGGGTGCAGAAAGCTGTTACCCCAAAATATCGTGATTTGACATGCTGGAATAAAGAAGCAGTCTCAAGGTGGCTCCACCTCCCCACCACCCCCTTTCTGTATCTCAATCCTGTCACTCTCCAAAGCACAAGATGAAGCTGTTCCTTTATTCGCCTAAAATTTGGACCCACCAAAGAAGACAAGTGCCTCTGGTCCTTTCCCTGAGTTTTCATTAACTTTACTCACATCACAAGAAGAAAGACTGGAGTCTGTTAGCACACCTGGGCAAACTTTTGTCACAGACCATTGTTTTCTATTTGGGTCCCATTCAGCATTTTGAAGAAAATCATTTACTAGTCATTGTCTGCTCTGTGAACCAAATAGACTTTGTCCCAGATTATTATATGTTCCCCATACCACTGAGTCCTTCTAAAATTCATTTACTCCTACACTCCCCATCTCCCCCTTCCCTGTGAGGAGGGGCATATAAATATTTGCATCCCACTGGGAAATTGAGATATTACCCTTGTGTGATTTCCCTATTCATTTCCCTTCCCAGCACATTAAAGTAATAAAATTTGTTACGATTTTTCTCCATATTTATCTGTATTTATTAGTTGATTTTTCAGAGAACCTTCAAGTGGTTGAAGAGAAGTTTTCTCTTGACCCCTATAGTAAAGTAATAAGAAAAGATGTGTTTACATATCTTTACTAAAATAAAAGAGGTCTAAGTTGGTTTGGTTGGTTTCAAAGCCTAAAGAAACTCAGAAAGCTTCACTGACTAGGGAATGTGAGATGGAGAAAGTTTAGCTGGAAAACACTCTTCCAATGCAACTGCTCCTCAGATGGTATGTTTAGGATACTCAGCATTCTGCATGAACATGATACCCATTGAACACATATTGGGGAAACTGAACAGAAAGAAAAAAAAAAAAAACCTTTAATAGATTAAACTTGACTTCTGGCACATCTGTGATTAAAGATAGAGGGTAAAAATAGGGGAAAACTGTGTGATATCCAAAGACAAAACAGAAAAATAGATGTAAGAATTTCTTATAATTTTAAGCTTACTTGGTTCTGTTCCAGCTAGGCTCTGATGCTGCTGAATAGTTTCTAAAAATTGTGGAGAACAGCAATGTAAAAGCATTCAGATCAAAGATTACGAACTTTTCTTCTATGGCCATTTTGTAAAAATGAATGCATTGTGAGTGTATAGGCCTATCAATATAAATGTATACTTACATGTGATTTCTTCTAATAGAATAGTACTATAAGAATTTAAATTTGTCACAAATACCCTGCTATTTACTAATGTGATATTCAATTATTGCCCTGAGAAAATCTCTCAATTGAGCCTATTTTCTCAATTTCATATTCACTTTTACTCAGCACTGGAAATAAAGGCAATTTACAGTTTATTGAATTGCATTATAAACAATCTATTCATAGTGCTCTTAAATTTCTCCACAAAAGTGTTTTCTCTCTTATTCTTTCCACCTCCTCTAGAGATTTATTTCCACAAGGGGTGAAACTTGGACAGTTTCTCTTGAAATTATTGCATTGACCTCTCATCAGGCAACTTTCTGATACTGACTTGGTTTCCCTGCTGGGCAGGCAACACATAAGTCAGTCAATAGAAGTCTTCTGTTCCACTTTGCAGTTTTATTGCTTAGTGTTGACAATTATATTGATGTGTTTTGCTTTAAAAAAAAATCACTGTCTTAGGAGTTTATCTGGAAATCCCCAAGAGTCAAGTCTTGGCTGGTAAATTGATGACACTGTGTTTGATTCTGAAACTGTGAAAATCTTGTCAGAGTACAGATACTCTTTGAGGACCTTTCTAAACACAAAGTGCCCCTCAACACACACATACACATACTTCCACACATAGGAGAGTACTTCAAAAAGCTCATGGAAATATTTGTATTATCTTTTAATTCTATTTTTCCATGAACTTTTTGAAGTACCCTTTTCCTCTGCTTTTGAAAATGCATAAGTTTCTCCAATGTTTATTTAAAAATTAATTAAAATCATTTAACATAGCTGTTTCCTCTAACTCTCATCAAGATACTCCACATTTTCCTGAAGTCTGTTATCATTTCCTCACAGTATCATTCCATGCCTAATTCAAGTCTCCATACCAGACACTCCATGGAACCAAATACTCTTCACTCATACCACTTACCAGAGTTTTATGATTCACATTAGTTTATATGTGTGAATATCTGATTAAAATATGTGTCTCCCTCTAAGTGTAGGTACCATGTACCCAACATATAGTACTGTGCATGGCATATTATGGACAGATATTTGTTGAATGAATGGGTGAATTAATAAGCTATTATCTTATAGGAACTAACTAGATTACTTCATTAAACCACAACTCTTTCACTCCTTAATTTCATATAATCATCTTCTCTAACCCCACGATTCCTTAAAACTGCTTTGTTGAAAGTAATTAATGACATAAGGACAAAATCCAGTGAACATTTTTGGTACTCTATCTCAAAATTTCTGCAGTGTTTAACACCGTTGACTCGTCCCTCAACAGTAGCTTGGAGTGCTTTCACTCCTTCAGTTTTCAAGATATTTTATTACTCAGTTCCATCATCTACTTCTCAATGACTATTTCCTTATCTCTGTTGTCCTTAGATTTTTGTACAGATTTCTCCAAATGTGAGAAATTACTAAAGGTTCAGTTTTGACCCTTGAATTACTATTCTAAACTAATCACTCCTATCATCAGAGCTCAAGTTCCCAGATGTAAATTGCCTTTTCTGAACATTTCTGTGAATGTCTTTCAGTTACCTAGTTACCTACTCATGTTTTCCTGAACACACTAATTTTCTCAGACAAGAAGGGGGAACTCATTCATCTTGTTCACCCCTTACTACATTTCCCAGATCTGTCAATTTTTCCTGTTTATTCTCTACATCCATCTTTTTTTTTTAGTTCCCACCTTCAGATTCTCAGTACTTCAGAGTACAAAATATTTTCTCTATATCTTAGTTCATGCTGTGACCACAACTTTAAATTACCACATTTCTCTGTCCCTATGTCCTGCCAGTCCTACCTATCCATTCCTATAGGCCCAACAGTACAACCTCCTTTTACTCTCACCTATGAACACTAGGACTTAGCACACATACCAGCACCAGTTACATACTGCTGTCTTAACAAAATAGCCTTTTATTTACTCATAGCATATACTTATATGTTAATGCTTCTTCAACAGACTATAAGCTACTTTGTAACATGGACCCCTGTTGTACTCACAGCTCTGTGGGGCAGCAGTATTAAGACTACTTAAAGCATGGTGGCCTTGGTGACTCTTCCATGTTGCTGTATTTTGAACTAAAATACCTAATCTTTATAACATATAAGAATGAATATCTCCTCATAAATACTTTCAAGGTACAATAATAGTGCTTTTATGAATATATTTCTCTAGAATTAATAATGCATTTCCCATCCATTAGGTCACTTGAGCATTTCAACAAGCCCAGTCAATGATATTGGTATTAATTTTTATATTCAATTTAAAAATGAAGAACTTGACATTTTATAAAGTTAAATTACTTGCTTATAAAAAATATTCAGACCCTTTGACATATCTATTCACTTCTGGGAAATATTTTGAAATATGGAAAGAGCTGGAAGGTTTCAACCACAATATTTCTTACAAAAATGTCAAATGAAGGGATGACTAAATATTGTTCCAGTCAGTGGATAATTTGCAGCAAGTAATTAATTTAAAAATTAGTTAATTCAACAAATATTTATTCAATAACTATAATATACCATGCACTGAACAAGATTCATAGACACTTGCTCTCATGAGAATTACATTCATGTGGGGAGGGAGAGAAAATAAAATTAAATATATAAACAAGCAAGAGTATATCAGAATATACCAAGGCCTCTACAAAAATAGAAAGAAAGAAAGAAAGAAAGAAAGAAAGAAAGAAAGAAAGAAAGAAAGAAAGAAAATGGCATCATGTGATGTCTGTGAAATAATTGTTTTAAAAGTTCAGTACAGAAACAATAATTGTGATGGTTATTGAGTGACATGTCAAACTTATGCTAAAATGTGAAGTGGAAAAGCAACACAGTGTTGAATGTACACTGTAGCAGCTAATCATCATGGTGTCCACTTTAAATATATACAATTTTATTTGGCAATTATGCTTCAATAAATCTGGAATAAAATTAAAGTAAAATAAATAGACTACACAGCAATGAGAAAGAAGAGACTCTGAGTTTTGCAATAAACTGAATCAGTCTTAGAAATAAAGACTGCCTGAGAAAGAGTACAGAAGAACCTTGCTGATTATAATCCTGACTCATTTCACTGCTGAATTTTCTATCTTTATGATTCACATAAGCAAAAGATTTTGTTTATGCAGAAACATTAAAGACTACATTTCACAATATTCATAGTCCCTCTAGTAGAGAAGGGAATGTAAATCAAGTACACAGTATGCATTTACCTCTTTTAAATGCATCTTCTCACAAAGCATTATGTTCCTTCATGAATTATTACTACCTCATAGAGCAGAAGAGAACATGTATTACAGTTTGGTTTTGCTGCCAATTTCCCTTTATATTAAAAATATTTGGAAAAATATATTCTAACTGCCTTGGATTGAGTGTCCCCCCAAAACTTGACCCCCAATGTGACAGCGTTAAGAGGGTGGGAAATCCTATTATGGTAATTGAAAGGTGGGGCCTTGAAAAGGTGATTAGATTGCAGGACTATGCTCTAATGAATAGATTAAAAATGAGGGCTTTAAAAAGAGAGTGAATCAGGAGTTTAGTCTCTCTTTCTCTCTCTGCTTCCACCATCTTGCAATTTGAGACCCCTGGGTCACAGTTGCCACTACCAGATTTGTTCCTTGGACTTTGGAGTTTCCAGCCTCAGAAACTGTAAGCAATAAATTTCATTTTCTTTATGAATTACCCAGTTCCATGTATTTTGTTATAAGCAACAGAGACAAACTAATACACTAAAAAACCAACATTTGAGAAGCCAGCCCTAAGAAGATGACCTATTAACTTGGTTGAGATTCAGCATAGATTCAAAAGAGATTATTTCAAATACATAGACACACTTCACTTTTTAATTTCACACATCCAAACTCAATACATCCTTTTCAGCCTCTGACACTGTCAAGTAGCAAGATCCAGCTACCAATCCCTGGTGAGGATTTCCGTGCGGAAGATGGCAAAGATCACAATGCCAACCACCAGAAAGAGCAGCCAACAGACTTCATCTTCAGAGTTGACAAGAAGGACCCAATACATAAGGTGCTGGTTGGAACAACATTTTACACACAGAAAGAAGGAAAGACACAGCAAGATCAGTCTTTAGTGTTTGCCAGTCTCCTATGGCTAGGGATCCCTCCCAATAGCCGATGCAGGGCTATGGACTATACGCCTGTCTCCTGCTGGAGGCAAAAACCCATTTCCTATGTGGTGCAGATATAGCAGTGAGGCTGGCCAGGTGCCATATGATGCACACGCTTAAGCAGTGCAAGGAAGTTTACTATGTACCTAGAACAGGAAAACAGTTCTAATAAAGAAGAATTTGGAGCCTAGGTGCAGCTCAGTACAGCTCAGGCACCCAGCCTACACATAAGAGAATGTTCCAGGTCCAGAACACTGATTGAGCAATTCTGGGGAGTGGCAACAGGTCCAGCAATGCCTGCTTTCACAACAGATATGCTTTCCAATTTCATCACAGAAAGGCTCTGGTAAAGAGTGAAGTTAATTATGTAGCACATTTTGAATATCCGCATCATTTTTTTTTATTGTAATAAAAAACACATAACATAAATTTACTCTCAGCAGTTTTAAGGATACATTACAGTATTGTTAACTTCATGCATATAGTTAGTTATACATATCTCTAGAACATTTTCATTTTGTATGACTGAAATTTTATATTCATTGACAAACAACTCCCCATATCTTCCTCCCCCAACTCCTGGAAATTACCATTCTGATTTCTGTTTCTATAAGTTGGATTACTTTAGATACCTCAGGCAATGTTAAGTGGAATCATGTAGAATTTACCTTTTTTCTGATTGACTTATTTCACTCACAATGTTCTTATGGTTTACCCACGCTATAGCATATGACAGGATTTTCTTCTTTTTTTAAGGCTGGATAATATTTTATTGTATGTACATGTATATACCACATTTCTTTATCCATTCATCCCTTAGTGGACATTGAGGTAGCTTTCACATCTTGGCTACCGTGAAAAATGCTGCAATAAACATGTATGTACAAATCTCTTTGAGATCCTGTTTTCAGTTCTTTTGGATATATACCTAGAAGTGGGATTGCTGAGTCATATGGTACTTATTTTTTTAATTTTTTGAGGAAACTCCATACCGTTTTCCATAGTGGTTGCACCATTTTATAATCCCACCAACAGTGCACAAGGGCTCTAGTTTCTCCACATTCTTGCTGACACTTGTTATTTCCTATTTTTGTTAGTGTCCATTCTAATGAGTGTAAAGTGATATTTCATATGGTCTGGATTTGCATTTCTCTGATGATTAGTGATGTTTAGCATCTTTTTTCATATACCTGTTGGCCACTTATGTTTTCTTTGTAAAAATGTCTATTCAAATCATTCATCCATTTATTAATCAGGTTTTATTTTGTTGTTGTTGTCATTATTGGGTTGTAGGAGTTCTTTATATATTGTGGATATTAATCCTTTATCAGATAACATGGTTTGCAAATATTTTCTCCCATTATGTAGATTGTCCTTTTACTCTGTGGATTATTACCTGTGCTGTACAGAGTTTTAAGACTTATATAGTCCTGTTTTTCTATTTTTGCTTTTGTTATCTGTGATTTGGGTGTCATATCCAAAAAAATAATTGACCATTCCAATGTCATGAAGCTTTCCCTCAATATATTATTCTAGAAATTTTACAGTTTCAGGTTTCGTGTTTAAGTCTTTAATGCATTTTGAATTAATTTTAGTATATGGCATAAAATAAGGGTCTAATTTCAACTATTGCATGTAGATTTCCAGTTTTCCCAACCACCATTTGTTAAAGAGAATATCTTTTCCCCATTGCATAGTCTCAGCACCCTTGTTAAAGATTAGTAGATCAAATACACGAAGGATTACTTCTCTATTCTGTTCCATTTGTCTATATGTCTGTCTTTATGACATTAATACACTGTTCTGATTACTGTAGCTTTGTGACATGTCTTGAAATCAGGAAATGTAAGGCCCACATCTTTCTTCTTTTTCAAGATTGTTTTGGCTATTTGGTGTTCACTGAGATTTCATATGAATTTTAGAATTTTATTTTTCTATTTCTGCAAAAAACACCATTGAAATTTTGATAGGGATTGCACTGAGTCTGTGGATCACTTCGGGTACCATGGACATTTTAACAATATTGAGTCTTTCAATCCACAAACACAGAATGTCTTTTCCTTTATTTTTGTCTTTAATTCTTTTAACAACATTTTTTAGTTTTCAATGCACAAGTCTTTTGCTTCCTTGGTTAAGTTTATTCCTAAGAATTTTATTCTTTTTAAAGCTATTGCAAATGAAATTGTCTTCTTAATTTTCTTTTCAGATTGTTCATTGTTAGTGTGTAGAAATGCTACTGATTTTTGAATGTTGATTTTGTATTCTTCAACTTTACTGAATTCATTATTAGTTCTAAGAGTTACTTGGTGGAGTCTTTAGGATTTTCTGTGCCAAAGATCATGTCCTCTGCAAACAGAGGCAATTTAACTTCTTCCTTTCTGATTTGGATGCCTTTTATTTCTTTCTTCTGCCTAATTGCTCTGGCTACAAATCCCAGTACTACTTGATTAGAAGTAGTGAGAGTGTGCATCTTTATCTTCTTCTGATCTTGGAGAAAAAGCTTTCAGCCTTTCACCATTGACTATAATGTTAACTATGGTCTTTCCATAGATGACTAGGATTATGTGGAGTACGTTTTCTTCTATTCCTAGTTTAATGGGCATTTTTATCACGAAAGAGTCTTAAATTTTGTGAAAATTTTTTACCATATCTGTTGAAATAATCATGTGATTCTTATTTTTTATTCTGTCAATGTGGTGTGTCACACTGATTTTTTTGTTTATTGATTTTTCCTTGCATTCTAGTGTGTGATCTTTTAATGTGCTATTGAATTCAATTTCCTAGTACTTCCATGAGAATTTTTGCCCTGACCTTCATCAGGGGTATTGGCCTGTAGTTTTTTTCTTGTAGTGACTTTTTCTGTTGTTATCAGGGTAATGCCTCATGAAATGAGTATGTGAGTATTTTCTACTTTTCAATATTTGGAAAAGTTTGAGAAGGATTTGTGTTAGTTCTTTAAATGTTTGACAGAATTCATCAGTGAAGCCATATAGTCCTGGGCTTTTCTTTGTTGGGAGGTTTTTGATTAGTGATTAAATCGCTTTAATAGATACAGGTTTGTTTAGATATTCTATTTCTTCATGTTTAAGTTTCGATAGGTTGTATATTCCTCAGAATTTGACTTTATTTTGGGTTACCCATGTGTTGGAGTGTAATTGTCCATAGTAGTCTCTTATAATCCTTTTTATTTTTGTGTCATCTATTCTAACATCTCCTCTTTCATTTCTGAAATAATTTACTTGGGTCTTCTCTCTTTTTTTCTCAGTTAATCCAGCTAAGGTCTTGTCAATTTTGTTGATCTTTTTAAATATATTCAACTTTTAGTTTTGTTATTATTGTTTTTCTATTTTCATTTCATTTATTTCTGCTCTAATCTTTATTATTTCCTTTTTTTCTGCTGAGTTTGGTTCATTTTTTCTTCTTTTTCTAGTTCCTTGATATGTAAAGTTAGGTTATTGATTTAAGATCTTTTTCCTTTTGGGGCCGGCCTGGTGGCGCACTGCGCTAGTGCGCCGCTTGGGAAGCGCGGTTGCGCTCCCGCCGAGGGTTCGGATCCCACATACGGACCGGTTCCCGCTCACTGGCTGAGCGAGGCGCGGGGGCAACACCAAGGGTTGCGATCCCGTTGCTGGTCCCGGTCCGGTACGGGGGCGACACTGAGGGTTGCGATCCGTTGCCGGACACAGAAAAAAAGACAAAAAAAAAAAGATCTTTTTCCTTTTTTAATATAGGCATTTACCACTATAAATTCCCCTCCTAATACTGCTTTTGCTGCATCCCATATGTTGTCATATATGATTTTTTTGTTTTCATTTGTCTTAAGATATTTTCTAACTTCACTTGTGATTTCTTTATTGACCCATTGGTTGGTCAAGAGTGTGTTATTTTATTTCCACATATTTCTCAATTTTTATATAACTCACAGATATATAGACATATAGAAGGAGATTTTCTGTGAGTGATTGGTTCATGCAAATTTGGAGGCTGAGAAGTTCTTTGATTTGCTGTCTTCAAGTTGGAGGCACAGGAAAGCTGGTAGTATAGTTTCAGTCCAAACCCAAAGGCCTGAGAACCAGGGGATCCAATGGTGTTGGTCCCATTCCAAGTCCAAAGTCCCAAGAACTGGGGGCCAATGGTGTAAATTCAATTCTGAATTTGAAGGCCCAAGAACCGGAAGCACTGATGTCTGAGGGCAGGAAAAGATAGATATTCCAGGTCCAGCAGAGAAAGCAAATTTATCCTTTCATACTTCTTTGTTCTATTCATGCCCTCAACTAATTGAATGATACCCACCTACTTTGGTGAAAGTTATCTTTTTTACTTGCTCTACCAATTCAAATGTTAACCTCTTCCAGAAACACCCCCATAGACACACCCAGAAATAATGCTTTACCAGCTAACTGGGCATCCCTTAGCCCATCAATTTGAGACATCAAAATTAATCATCACAATGTTCTTATTATCTCTATGACAGTTTTTGATTTAAAGTGTATTTTATATGGCCTTCCCTGCTCTCATTTGGTTATCATTTGTGTGAAATATCTTTTTTTCTATCCTTTGCTTTCAGCCTATGTGTGTCTTATCTCTAAGGTGATTATCCTGTAGACAGGATAAAACTACATCTTAATTTTTTTTAACCCATCCAGTCACTCTATGTCTTTTGACTGGGGAGTACTAGTGCTTAAATGTGTCCCCCAAAATTTATGTGTTGGAAACTTAATCCCTAATGCAACAGTGTGGAGAAATGGGATCTTTAAGAGGTGAATAAGTAATAAAGGTTCTGCCCTCATAAGTGGATTAATACTGTTAGCATGGGAGTGGGTTCCTGATAAAAGGATGAGTTTGGTTCCTTTCCTGTCTCTCTCATGCTCCTGCTCTCTTGTCCTTTCACCTTCCACCAGGAATGGCGCAGCAAGAAGATCAACATCAGATGCCATTAACTTGATACTGTCCTTCCATGCCTCCAGAATTGTGAGAAATAATTTAGCCATTCTGTGGTATTCTGTTATAGCAACACAAAATGCACTAAGATGGGGAGTTTAATCCATTTACATTTGAAGTAATTACTGATAAGGAATGATTTACTATTTCATTTCATTAATTGTTTTGAGATATTTTTTCCCTCTTTTCTTCTCTTCCTGTGTGTGTGTGTGTGTGTGTGTGTGTATTTCATTGATTTTTTTTTATACTGACATGCTTTGATTTCTTTGTCATCTTCTTTAGTGTATCATCTATAAACATTTTCTTTGTGTTACCATAGGGCTTATGTAAAATATCATTATAATGATGTATTTTAAGCTTTTAATAACAACTTCAATCACATCAAAAATTCTACTCTTTTACATCTTTCCACCCCTACTTTATGTTACTGATTTTACAAATTACATCTTTACATATGTGTATCCATTAATATAGTTTTTTTATTATGCTTATTTTTAATCCTCTTATCTTTAAGTACTAATACTAGAATTAAAATTATTTTATGACCACCATTACAGTATTACAATAGACTGTATTTGTCAATATATATACTTTTACCAGCTAGTTTTATATTTTCATATGCTTTCATGATTCTTCCTAGTATCCTTTTATTTTAACTTGCAGGATTCCCTTTATCATTTGGTTTAAGGCAAGTCTAATGATGATAATCTCCCACAACTTTTGTTTATCTGGGAAAGTCTTTATTTCTCCTTCATGTTCAAAGGCCAGGTTAGGCCAAAATGGTATTCTTGGTTGGCAGTTTTTTCTTTTAGCACTTTGAATATGTCATCCTGCTCCCTTCTGGCCTTCTCAGGAAGACCTCTCAGAAGCCAGAACATTGAAAACATGCTGAAAAACCTTCTGATAATCTAATTGGAGCTCCATTGTATACATCAAATCACTTTTCTCTTGCTGCTTCCAATATTCGTTGCCTTTAATGTTTAACAGTTTGAATATAATGTGTCTTGGTTTGGGGGTCTTTGTGTTGACCCTAGTTGGAATTCCTTTGATCTTCTTCTATTAGGATAATCAACTCCTTCCTAAGATCTGAGGAATTTTCAGCTATTATTTCTTCAAATAAGGCCTCTGTACCTTGCACTCTCTTTTCTCTTTCTTGAATTCCCATAATGCATAAACTGGTCTGCTTGTTGTTATTCCATAAATCCCTTAGGCTTTCTTTACTTTTCATTGCTCTTTTTTTCTTTAGCTTCTCTGAAACCACTATTTCAAATTACCTATCTTCAGGTTCACCAGTTCTTTCTTTTACTTGATCATGTATGCTGTTCGATAACTCTAGTTAATTTTTGATTTACTTATTGTATTCTTTAGCTCCAAAATTTCTGGGTTTTTTTTTTCCTGTCATTTCTATCCCTTTGTTGATATTCGCATTTTTATCATGCATCATTTTCATGATTTTTGTTTAGTTACCTATTTGTATTATGTATTGTTGAGCTTTCTTCAGACAATCATTTTTAATTCTTTGTAAGGTAATTCATAGGTCTCCATTTCTTGGGGCTGGTTTCTGGAAATCTATTTTGTTCCTTTGATTGAGCCATGTGTCCCTTTTTCTTATAGCCACCTCTCTGAGTCCTTACAAACTGGCTTTGTACAGGGGAATACCCTCGACAATCAGCATGGCTAGAGATTCTGAAGGTCTCTGAAACCTTTGTGGGGGGGATGTGACTTCTCTGGGCTTGTGCACACAATTTCCCAATTAGAGTGGTTTGCTGGTTTCTTTTTCAAAGCTTGCAATCTCTTGTTCTCTCTGGTATTTGCAGTACTGCAGGATCTCTGGTGCTTTAGCAGCAAGCTGTCCTGCTCTCACTCCATGGAAGAAACAATGGTTTGAGTGCCTCCTTCCTGATCATGCTAAGCTGTGCCAACTTCTGTCTGTAGCACCATAAACCTTCTGGTGCTCTAGGAAAGTGCCCTCACTCTGTCTTGCTTTCATTGGCCCCTAAACATTCAAACTATGCAAGTTCCATTAGTGATTTGAGTCAGGCAAGACACAAACTACTTTTCTCAGGAAGACTTCTCAGAAGCCAGAATGCTGAAAACATCTTCCACTCTTCTCTTTTCCCCACAAGAGGAAGCTGCAAACTGAGCTAAGCTGTGCAGGCTTTGGAGAGGAGTAATCACAGATAAAGTGAAATGGCTTTTCTTACCCATTTCAATGTGGCTGTTCTTGACTTTGCACTCACCTAGGGTATTGCAACTTCTTAATTGGTTTCTGGAGTTCTCGTATAGGTATTTTGCTTCATATATTGTTGTTAATTCAGTGTCTCTTTGGGGAAAGAGGATTGGGACTTCCTTCTTCACCATCTTGCCAATGTATCTCAAACATCTACATCATGTTGAAATTTACACCTTGATATTTAAGTTGTCCAAACACATGAAAAGCAAAGTTTAAAGTAGTCATAAACCACTTCCTGTATATCTCATGCATATATATTTATTTTAACTGTATCTGACAGCCAAACTAAAATGGCACTTCACTGTTAAAAAATGCAATATGAATATTGGAGCAACCACTAAAACATGGCATGAAGTGACAAAGATAAAATATAATAGCGACCAAATTCAAATATCTCATGTTTACTCACCTAAAATGAAGAGAGTTTGCAAATGTAGAAAAAGCAGTGAACCTAAAGTCAAAATGAAAGGAGCAGCAATAATTGTTCTTTGCTGTGTTCTTTATAGGCACTGTCCCTTTATGACCCATGAATAAAACTTACATGATCCCCTCTCTCAGCTTCCAAGATCAACCCTAAAGGACGGGTATGTCCTCTACAGTGCAGGATACAAGAACAGGACCTAGTTCCAATGATACCAGAGGAGGCAGTAGATGATATAAGCCAAAGACTTATTGATGTCACTACATTTCCAGGATTTCCCTATCTTCTCAAGTTGATGGGCACCATACTAAGCATTTGGTCACTATATTTCATTTGACTGTCTACTGAAGGCCTGGTCTTGTGGTGTTCAACATAAATTCAGCAATTAATACTGAGTGTCCATCACCTTCAAGAAACATGTTATAGAAGAGCATGACACACACATGAATAGTCCTTTGGCAGTGTGAAGAAAGGACCAACTAACTTCAACTATGGGGTAAAGGGAAGGTGGCATTTGAAACTCTACTCATCCTTTTTCTCATTTCAGTTAACTCATTTATACAATACAATCTTTACGTACATTTTATACAATAGTAATTGATATTTATTGAGGACTTAATATATGCCTGCATACAGATTAATTATACAAGTAACCCAGATAACAGCAGAGGTCAATCTGTCTTTTAACATTTAGATAAATTAAGAGTTTATTACTCATTCTCTGGAACCCAATGCCCTCCCCAAGACTTCTGCTCTCCTGAGGACTTACATTGTCACTTTTGGCTCTAAGCCCCTTCTTTCACTGATGTCTGAATCTTATTCTCTTAATATAAAAGAAATATTCTATTCTTCTCTGCACTAAACCATTTCCAAATCTATTTACAAAAGACACTGTATGTAGCATATTTTACTAAGGTTTGAACACATGGAAGAATTTTACATTGCAAAAATACCAACAACTTAAAATTAGTTATTCCTATTTGTAAGAGACACTGAAGGTTTTTAGTCACAAATTTCTTCCTAGTTCAGACTTTTATAATTTTAATTTTACTCACTCTCTCTCTCTCTTTCCTCCCCACAACACAAACAAATTATGTTTACTTCTCATACAGAGAGGTTAATTATTTCCTTGCTGTTTCTTTCTGAATCATGGTTTTAGAAACATATTTCATAGCTATTTTTTTTAAATAAAGACTTTTTTCTATGAGAAACTCTGTTACAAAGTGTTAAAATGATGCTTTCATTTCTGCTACAAACATTTTATTGTTTCTTTTTTATGACAATGCAGCAAACTAGGCATCATTATCTCTACTTTATAGATTAGAAAACTAATATTGAGAAAGTTAAGCAACTTAAAGTTAGAAAATGACAGATCCAAGAATAAAATCCAAATCATATTCCAATGCCTGTGCATTATGTGTGTGTTTCTATTTATATATTCTACCATGCTTGATTAGTATAAAACCCAAAGCCTAGATCTGCAAAAGAAGTCATCCTCACTTATCAAGAATAGCATATTATCAGTGATATATAAAATTGGAGCCAATAAATTGCAGATATTTTATTTATTCCTGGAGTTTAGAGAAATATCCATGTTTTGTTTGTTTTTATTTGTTTGGTTTGGTTTGGTTTGGTTTAGTTTTCTGAATCTACATAATGCTAACTACTCTCAGAGAGAGAGAGAAACCACTTGATAAGTATGCTCACACAATTCTAATCTGTGACTTCTAATTGAAGAGAGGTTATTAACAACTTCAAGAATATTCCTTCACTACAAAAATAATTACCAGCACATTTGAATACTGTCCTTTAGAAGCTGTATAAAGATGGAATTCTTTGAATACAGTTTCCTCATTAAAACCCTCCAGATATGTAGAAATAAGAATTGGTTGCTGCTCTAAATGTGATTGGATGGTTGGGAAAGTCGTGATTTCCAAGACTGATGTTCACAGTAGACAGAGCAACTGAATCTTTATAAAGTTAACTTAATACACTGGATAGAGGGAATATATGCAGTCATAGCAAACACCTACTTTTAGCACTGGTTCCTCCCCTGGCTTTTGTAGACACTCATTACATGTTCGCTACTTTGAGTCAAATCTAGAAAGAGAAATAATTTTAATATACAGATTCATATTGCCAAAATTCTGCTGAAACTTACTTCTCTTACTTTAAAACAAAGTTAATAGCTAATAGTGAAAATTCTGAATTTAATGTAATTTCTGAGTTGAAGCACACTCAAGTCATACATCAGCAATTGTCAAAGTTGTGGGTAAGAAAAATTAAGCCATGCCAGCTCTGAGAACATAAAAAACTTTATGGTCAGTTCAGCTTAATGTCTCTTATAAAATTTCAGAATTGATATTGAAGTTGAGTGGCACTGGTCACAGATGTAAGGAAGTGGTCTTTCTTTGCTTTAATAAGAAAATCAAATACAACATACTATAGTTCAAATGAGGACATAGATGATCAACTCTTAGGAATTTTGTTAACATTTTTGTTCCCCTCTGATATCCTAGAAGGTTAATCTATGCAGCAGTGTCAATACATTAGTATATTTATACCAGAATTTCATTGATAAAAATGCCCCAAAAGCTCAAAAACTCCATAGATAACATAGGAATTTAAGATGAAAAATTATTTTTTTGGAACAGGTATGAGCTGACTGTTCTTAAATGTGGTGCTACAGGTCAAACAGTGGCTACAATGAAATAATATTTGAGAGCTGAAAATGATTTTAAAGATGATCTTCACACTTTCATTTACAAATAACAAATTTAAAAGCCAGGGAGGTTAAATGATTTTCCCAAGGTCACTCAGCTGTTTACTGGCAGAACTTCTACAAGAACTTCACATTTTTTTTTCCTTTTTTAGTTCAATTCTTTTCTCACAACTTATTCTTTTAGGTTTTCATAGCTGACATTTTCTTGTTTTTATTGATTCATTTGCAATAATATCTGTTGTGTGCATGGCAATTTAGGAGTAGTTAATGCTTTTATTTTCCAGATAGCATTACCTATATCAATTGCATCCAGAATCTGGAGGTACAATCATCAGTTTCTAATATACCTTAGTATATTAGATGCCAAATTCTTTAGCTTGATAAATATCTAGAGTATTTTAGTTCCTAAATAATTATTATAATATTTGTCTATTAGATTATAATTAATACATTAATATTCTTAGAACTAAATAGATCAGATAGAATTTTAACTCTTTTAATATAAGAAATGAAATGCAGAATGTAATAAATTTCTCTATATCCTACTGATCATTGACCTTTATGTCAACGCTAATTAGCAATTTTATTTTCCACATTTCTATTACCACAAATAAAGTACCACTACTGTGTTTCCCAAAGTCTGGATGGATGTGTGATATTGATGAAAAACATTTGGACCCTTTACTTTTCTACTAGGACCTGAAGTATCTTCCCAATTTTCTCCAGATAAAAGGAATAATAGGCTTATATTATGTCATTTCTTTTGAAGTGGCAAGAGAGAATTTAATCACAGAGGCAAAAGTAATTTTGGATCAGAGACTAGAGGGCATAACAGAAAGATAATGAAAACCTCTGGGGAGAAAAAGCTGGAATTTGAGTAGTAGCAGAGAAGAGATAGAGATAGACAGCTTAGAGGACGCCAATTAATAACAGCCCTTTTAAATTGGTTTCTGGTTAGTGATGTTATTTGGTCCACTTTAAATATTTTGAACATTCAAAATATAAGAGATGAAAGATACAGGTTGTAATCAATTGAAGTATTACTTTAATGAAGGAGATGATCATATGGGGGTAAATATGTGCAACTGAGTTTTTCCAGGGCACTTGATATCTTAGCATACACGAAAATGTTCAGTATTGGCAGAAACTTGTTTTAGATGTTTTTGAAAGATGTATGAATGAATCACTATGTTTTGAAAGTTTGTTACCAATTTAATATCTTAAGTGGAGATTTGTTTAAAGATAACTTCTAACAGCAGTGGGATATCAAGTAGAGTGGTGAAGTGGTCCACTCTAGCAAAAGGCATTGCTTTTGGAGAATTTGAAAACAACCTAAAAGTCCATTGATGGATGATTGGATAAGAAAATGTGGCATATATATATACACAATGGAATACTACTCTGCTGTAAAAAAAGAATGAAATTCTGCCATTCACAGCAACATAAATGAGCCTAGAGAAAATTATGTTAAGTGAAATAAGCCAAACACAGAAAGAGAAATACCACATGTTCTTACTCATAAGTGGGAGCTAAGAAAAAAAAGAAAGACCACAAAAAAACATTGAACTTTCAGAAGGAGAGAAGAGATCTATAGTTACTAGAAGTGGGACAGGGGGATGGGGATGGGGGATAGGGACACAAAAAGTGATTATGATTTGCAATGTTGAACATTTTAGTAATATTGTTTTGATCATCACATACTGTACACAAATACTGATAGTCAACTCTGTATCCATAAATATGCATAATCAATTGTGTTTCAATTCAAAAAAAATTTTTTTAAGAAAAATAAATAAAAACAATGGTAAAATTCCTGAAAGTTACCTTTTGTTTGTTTGTTTGTTTGTTTAAATATCATCATACACTGGCAATTCTAACCAATGTCACTGGGCACACTGCTCCCACCACTGCTCCCACCTCCTTCCTTTGGTATGCCAATCTCTAATTGTACAAGGTTACTTCAAAAAGTTCATGGAAAAATAGAATTAAAAGATAATATGAATCTTTCCATTAACTTTTTGCAGTACCCTCATATATGTTAACTATATGTACAAACCGGCGGCAAATACCATTAATGCCTGTGTAATCATTCATTCATTCTGTGTATTCATATGGTTTCCAGAGCAGTACAGAGTTCCTTTTAAATATCCGTATTAAGGGCCGGCCCGGTGGTGCACTGCTGTAGTGCACCGCTTGGGAAGCGTGGCGGCGCTCCCACCGAGGGTTCGGATCCCACATACAGACCGGTTCCTGCTCACTGGCTGAGCGAGGCGCGGGAGCAATGCTGAGGGTTGCGATCCCGTTGCTGGTCCCGGTCCGGTACGGGCGCGACACTGAGGGTTGTGATCCGTTGCCGGACATGGAAAAAGACAAAATAAATAAATAAATAAATAAAAATAAATAAATAAATATCCATATTAAGAAATGGTAACTTGTTCTTTCCATATTTGAGGATGAAATCCTGTGATGCTTCTTTTTCCTGGAGTGTGTCTATACCATAAGTACCTGGAATGTGGCTCTTACCCAGATTATCCCTGACAACAAGAATGTCTTAGTGTCATCCAAAACTGTTAAAACAGCTGTTTCAGACTACAGAGGAACAGGGTAAGCAAGCCTTGCTACAATTCTACTTCCTTTCTTTTTCTTCAATTCAGTGTAAATACAAATTCCCAAAGCCTTTATTATTCATTAAAATATCTAAAACAACATTTTCTCTCATGTGCTTTATGGGATAGCCTGTAAACAAATGGTTTGGCTATCAAATATGTTTTGGATAATATATTGCATATTATATTCTTCTCCTGGGAAATCCCAGTGTGCACTACCACATTAAAGACACTAAGCAGTCCTGTAAGAAGACAATGCATGTACATTTACTCAATGTAGTGTTTTCAAACTTATTGGATTTTTTCTTTTGCATACCAAATTTAAACATCCTATGAAATTAGTGTTGCACAGTAGGAGCTGCAGGAAATCCTGGTCTAATTACTTTCTGAATTACTTTATTAAAAAGACATCTATACATTTGATAGGCAATGTTGCATCCCTAATAACTTACCATACTTTTGGCATTGTAAAAAAGCCAATTTCATGATAATAAAACATTGTAGTTATTCATGGATAACTCAACTTCAACTAAGTAAGATAAGTGTGAAAGGAATACGTCTGTATGAGTGTTTGTCCACATGTCTTTATATAGGGCATTCAATAATATCGTAGATAAGTCCCCAAGAAAAACACCACCACAAGTTTATTCATCAATTGCTTTTTATAGTATCATTAGATAAAAGCTCAGAGGACAACATTAAAATCCAATTCAGAGATGGCAATCTACCAAAAGGGAGTCACTGCATTGCACATACACTTATTTTACGTGATTAGAGAATAAAGTGTATACTTGTGAGTTAGTTTTATACATAACTGCAACTTATACCTTTAAGCTCCAACACCATTCCCCCCCCCCTTATTTAGTCATCTATGAAATAAATCTTTCCAGATTTCAACTCATTTAACAAATTATATAATCATTTTTCTTGATGACTTGGGCACAAAATGAGTGGTATAACACTAAGTACTATTTCCTTTCTTTGGGTCAGATTCTCTTTCAAGAATAGATGGTTCAATGCTTCCATATCAAGCAATTTTAATTTACATGCAATCTTAAATTGATGGGCTTCAGTTTCTCCTAAGAAGTGGAGGCCACAGTAGGCTTTTATTTCCCCTTAATGTACAGTTCTTTTGGAGAGACTTGTTGGAACTCTGGGAGGTGAATGGGAAATAGTGTGGAAGGGGGAGTCGGGTAGAGTAGTTACAGGATTCTCTGTATTGACTAAAAGCATACACTTTGGTATTCCTGAGTTCCAGTAGTGACTTCAATACTAACTAATCGTAGCCTAGGGCAGGTTACCCAACTAGTGAGTCTAAATTTCCCCATCTGTAATATAGAATAATTGTATTTACCTTGTACTCTGTAAGTATTAAAGCGGATGCTAAATGTCAGAGAAGGTTGCAGGTCAATACCAGGTTGACAGCTATAATGGAGGCATGCATAAACATTGAGAATATAGAAAGGCAGTAAATCAAAAACCACATGACAGACAAGAGCATGAGGGCATATTATCTGCTCAGAGCAAAGCAAGAATTCTAAGCTTTGGCAAAGGGTTATTCCTTTATGGGACAGCATATAAAGTAGTTAAGAGTGTGCATTTTGGAGTTTGAAGGAATTAGGTTCAAATCCAGGCTCACAATTTACTAGATTTATTACCACGGTCAAGTTATTTATCATAAAACTCTTCTTACTCATCTCTAAATGGGAAAATAATAGCTCTTACAGTTGTTCTAAGTACACACACACACACACACACTCTCTCTCTCCCTCCCTCTCTCAGTGTCAGTAAAACCCAATAAAATAGTGCTAAAATGATGATGACATAGCACACTCACCTCAATTCCTGGAACAATGCAAACAGGCAGATGTTCTTCAGTGCTGCCATTCTGTCAGGCTAGGACTCAGACCCTTCATACCTGTTGTACAGACTGGGTCACAGACCCCTCACATGCCAGGCTGGGTCACCAGACCCCTCACATATCAGGCTGGGTTACAGACCCCTCACATGCCAGGCTGGGTCACCAGACCCCTCACATATCAGGCTGGGTTACAGACCCCTCACATACAGGTCACAATCTAGGTAATTGGGAAAGATCCTGGGAGCCGTTGACAGAGTGACAGGTTCATTCCCAGGTGAGCTCAGTCCTCAGCTTCCTCAGCAGCAGCAGCTTACAGCAGCAGTGGTGGTGGCCTTCCTAAGTGTCCTGGGGGCCCTGGCAGCAACAGCCTACAGCAGCAGGAGTGGCCTCCCCCTGGGCCCCCCAGGGGCATCCCAGGGGTGGGGGGATGCTGTGTATCAGAGCTCCTCATCCTTTATTCTTAAGTCTGATAACCCAGGAACACCTGGGTGCCCACACGCATCTACATCAGACAATAACCAAGGAACACCTAGGAGCATGTACACAGTTATATTTACATGATTTCTGAACCCGCCAGGGATTGTGACCATTTACTTTCACTTTCCCTACACATTCAAACCTGGATCCATGTGTTCTATCATTCTAACACAGGATAAGAATACATGATAAATAAACAGGCTAAGCATCTTTATTTTCTCCAATTTTATTTTATGTAAAGAGTCTTGTCATTATAAAGATGCATTTGTCAAAATCCCTAATGAATTCCATCGTCAAATATTTAGGACAGAAAATGAAAATAAAAACAGACAAATGCATGCATATTTAGCATATTTGGATGCTTAGTATCTTAGTGTTCTCAACCTTGGTTGCACGTTCTAATCACCTGAGGAGCTTAAAAACAAATTGCCCAGGCCACACCTGCATTCAATGAAATCTGAATTTCTGGAGGTGGGACTCATGATCAGTAGTTTGTAGAGCTCCCCAAGTGATTCCAATATACAATCAACTTTGAAAACCACTGGTCTAGATGAGGTTGTCAAATTTGCCTACATATTAGAATCACCTGAGATCCCTTAAAAAAATGCCTTTAAAAGTTTGTAGCAGTAATGCCAGCTACCATTTTGGGGGTACCTACTATAGGCCAGGCATGGTGCCACACAACATATTACTTCCTTTACATTTTATAATATTACAACATTAATGTATAATATTCCTAATCCTCAGTACAACCCTATGAGGCAGGTATAATTTTCTGCATTTTAGAAATTTTAAATTCCATGAGGATCTATGTATTTTATTTGTCTTATCCTTAGAACCTACCATAGGACCTGGCACAAAACATATAATAAATATCTGCTGAATAAGTAAGCAAACAGAATTTCATATGAGAAAACAGAGAATTTAAGCAATTTTCCCAAAGCTGCAGAGGCAGGATTTGAAACCATGCGCAGCTGATTCAAGAACTCATGCTTTCCATACCCTGCCACATTTTTTCTTGTTTTCTTGTGAAAACAAGAAATTTTCATGATTTTCAATTTTCCATGATAGCAACATCGATAATCATGTAAGGAAATTTTGAGATTGTCAATTGAAGTAATTCATTCTTTTGTACCATCTCTAGGACTCCGGGACCTCCAAAGTGCTCCTCAAATCCATACCAGAGTCAGCGCTCACACTCACCAATGCGTGCATACACTGTGATAAATCCACATTCAGAAGTTTGAGTATGCTATGGAAACTTCTCCATCAAACCCAGCTAAAGTCATCTTTTTCCTACATGAAGCCATCCTAGATAAATACTGGACAAGTCTAATTTCTCCCTTTCTTTGGATTCCTGAAATGATCACTTTTATTATTCACTTGATACACATTGCAACCTATCTTATATGACTAAGTTTCATGGATATATGTTCTGATGTCCAGTACAATTATGCAATCTCTCAAAGCAGGTAACAATAGCATACTGTGTGTCAGATAATCTTCCAAGCACTTTACATAAATTAACTTATTTATTGTTAGAATAACTATTTGAAGTGGGTACTTGTAATATATCCATTTGCAAATTAAAAAAACAGTTATGTTGAAATATAGTTATCAAATATATAAATTTTTACAATATAGTAATATATTTTCTTCATTTTATCACATTGGATGCATGAACGCTAAAAAAATTTTTGAATTGAGATGAGCTTAAACTACACGAGTATTTCAATATAATTACAACTTTTATGTGACATAAAATTATTTGTGTTTTCTATTGCTGACAAAGTCATGGGTGTGGCCAATATTATTACAATCTATTGATCTTCAAAATCAAAAGAAATGCTAATTTTTAGAGGATAGTGCATCAGTGGGACCATAAGACAGATGCCAAATTGAAATCGATATCTATCTTGTTAGCAACAAAATAATTTTGCACGTTAAAAATTGCTTGCAGAAAGGGCTTTATTCTGCTTTGGATAAGATAATTCAAGCACGAAAAATCTGTGCTAATGATATGATTTTCAGCTACATTTAATGAGGATATTTTTGCTTTTATGGAGTAGTTCTATTAGAGATAGTGACATAGATTTAGCTAAATCTTGCAGGTGCTTATGTAGTTTTCCTAGCTTGGAAGAGAGAAAATATTTTCTTTAGGGAAGAAAATAAAACAAAATTATTATGAGCATATCTTTAAGAAAATCAAACAAACAAACAACAACAACAACAACAACAAAAACAAAACAAAAAAAAAAAACGTGTGTTTAAATGTCCTGTTAGTCTACTAAGGTTCTAAATGAAGGTGTTGACTTTTACCCTTACAGACAGCAGCTCTCCCCTACCTACTTTTCATGGCATAGGTTTTCCTTTCAATTTTTTCCCTCCCATTTGGAATTTTCAAAGGGCAACGTAGAAAGCCTAGCAGCAAATCAAACTAGACCTTTCATTTAAAATAGCTCCAGTTAATTGAAATAAAACACAACTTTGAAAAGTGGAGGGACATAAACAGGTACAACAAGCTACTGCCTAAGAGGCAATCAATCGCAACTTCTTTCTGTGGACGATGTCTCCCAGCCCCACTCTGACCCAATGGGCTTGAATATTTCAAACATATTAAATTATGTATCAAAACACCAAAGTTGCGTAGCATAGTTCACCATTAAGTTTGACTGACGTGTCTGGCATGTTTCATATAAATAAAACTGTTGCTACAAAATGCTCATTAAATGGTTGTAGTCTCACTATTAAACATGCATGCATTAAAAATGTACCCTATTCAGGTTCTTTTATGGAAATCTCCTGTGGGAGGTTAGTTTACTGTAAAAATTTTTGCAAAAAGCAGATTGATGTCATTGGCAGCATGATTTGGAAGTAAGGTGCACAAAAAGAGGAAGCTATTAATACCAGAGAGCATCACTCTCTTCTCAATTTTGCCGAGTCCCTCTTTAATGCCATGACTTAGTAAGTTACTCAGCAATATCATATAGAATTATCTTTCTCCTGCTGCATTCAAAGAACATGCCACATCTGAGTACTTTGTTCTACCTACATAGCATAGACAATGAAGCTTTAACACAGTGCCATATGCATTTATTAGTAACAGTTTTATTTATATGAAACATACTAGACATGTCAGTCAAACTTTATGGTGAACTATGCTACACAACTTTGACGTTTTGAGTCATAATTTAATACATTTGTGCAGGATCAGTCAAATTTAAATATTTTTTTTTCTTTTTAGAAACTATATATTGGTATTCTCATCAAATTCTACATTATAAGTCAGCTTTGCATTTCCAGAAAAAAATTATTCTCCCAGTTGCCTGGGGAAAAAAATCATCATTCATAAAATTTAAATTCTCAAAAGATTAGGAGTTTTAATTCAAATATTATTTGGAATCAAAATGTATGGAAATTTGAAGAAAAAGTTGACTTTGAAAGCCAGCTTTTAAATTTTTTCTTCATATAGCCGTCTACCTAGAAATTATCCAACTGACGTACATTATCAGTTTTGCCCAAAATAAATATTCATAAATCACAATTAGATAAGTTTAAAATTCTTCTATATTAATTGAAAGATTGGATTTATAAAAAGAAACACTGTAATGGATAAATTATTAGTGAACCAAAAGCAACACTGTGGAACTAGAAAATTTCTTACTTTTTTTCTTATTACATGAATAAAAGAATAATTTAAATAAAAGCAGTAGAGCAAAATGATGATAATTTTAAATGTTCTAGGAGGAAAAAAATGTAGGAATAAATTTATCCATGCACAGGAAATGAGTTAATGAGCACTTTGGAGAGGTTATAGCTTTCATTCCCAGAACATTAATCAAATATGATGAGGTTCTAATATTTTCTCTTGATGATTTCTTCTGTAAATGTTGGTCCAAAGCCATAGAATAGAAAAAGTAATGAATATTTTATCTTTATAATCTGTTCCACAGTTTTCCAGTTAAGAATCTACTAGAAGAAACTTGGTTTTGACAGATTTTACTTCTTATGACAATATCTGACTATTAATATAATTTTATCTTTTTGGTCTGTGATAATAGATTTAAATCCATTTTTTTATGGTGTACGAATGTATAGTGTTTTCTCTCTACAATGCAATGTGCAGGTTAGACTCAAATACCATATTTTAATAGTGTATGGACTTACTAAATGGAGCTTGTGAGTGGATTTTTTAATGCACAAGCAATCTAAAAAGAACAAGGAATAAAAGCCAACTATAACTGTCACTCTGATACTTAGCCATTAAGATTTGATACTCAGGGCTGGCCCCGTGGTGTACTCGGGAGAGTGCGGCGCTTGGGTGCGCGGTGGCACTCCCGCCGCGGGTTCGGATCCTATATAGAGATGGCCAGTGGGTTGCGATCTCCTTACCGGTCACAAAAAAGACAAAAAAAAAAAAAAAAGATTTGATATTCAATAAGCTTCTACATGTGGTATGCCCTATACTTGGCACTTACAATGTTTTCTAATTTATTCACCACAATAACATTATAAACTAGGTCTTATTATATCCATATTTGCACAAAAAAACCCTGAGATTCAAACAGGTTAAATAACTCACCCAAAAAACTGGATATCCATGTGTAGAAGAATGAAACTAGACCCGTACCTCTTGTCATGTATCAAAATCAATTCAAAATGGTTTAAAGACTTAAGTATAAGACCTCAAACTATAAAACTCCTAGAGGGAAAGACGGGAAACACTTCTGGATGTAGGACTGGGTAAAGACTTTATGAATAAGACCCCAAAGCACAAGCAATGAAAGAAAAAAGAAAAAATGGGATCATACCAAACCAAAAAGCTTCAGCACAGCAAAGAAAACAATCAACAGAGTGAAAAGACAACATACAGAGTGGGAGAAAATTTTAGCAAACTATGCATCTCACATGGAATTAAAATCCAGAATATACAAGGAACTCAAACACCTTTGCAGTAAAATAATAATAATAATCCAATTTAAAAATGGGCAAAGGAACTGAATGGAATTTTTTTTCAAAGAAGACATACAAATGGCCAACAGGTACATGAAAAAATTCTCAACATCACTAATCATCAGGTAAATGCAAATTAAAACTACATCCAGATACCACCTCACCCCAGTTAGACTGGCTATAATAAAAAAGACAGCGAATAACAAATGCTGGCAAGGGTTTGGAGAGAAGGGAACACTCCTACAGTCTTGGTGGGAATGTAAATTAAGACAACCACTATGGAAAACAGTATGGAGGTTTCTCAAACAACTACAGATAGATCTATACAATCCAGCAATCCCACTTCTGGGTGTATACCCAAAGGAATAGAAATCATGACGTGGAAGGGATACCGGCACTCCCAAGTTCATTGCAGCTCTATTTACAATAGCCAAAATATGGAACCAACCTAAGTGTCCATCGATGGATGACTAGATAAGGTAAATGTGGTATATATATATACAATGGAATATTACTCAGCCATAAAAAAGAATGAAATTCTGTCATTTGCAGCAACATGGATGAGTCTGGAGAAAATTATATTAAGTGAAATAGGCCAGATGAGGAAAGAGAAATACAGCATGTTCTCACTTATAACTGGGTGTTAAGGAAAAAGGAAAGAAAAAGAAAGAAAGAAAGAAAGAAAGAAAGAAAGAAAGAAAGAAAGAAAGAAAGAAAGAAAGAAAGAAAGAAAGAAAGAAAGAAAGAGAAAGAAGGGAGGG